>NC_056728.1:1880692772-1880720272 GCF_019279795.1 Protopterus annectens | reverse complement strand
GGGCATCTTCAGTTTTTGTGCCACTTTCAATAAAGGCTGGTGATTTTATCTGGGCTACACCAGTGTGCTTTTTTGTTGTTAGGAATAATGTTTAATGCATACATATCAGGTAGTGTAGCCATCCAGTAATGATGCATTATAGCTGTTAGTAACACTGGTTGATTGTGGTCTCCATAATGTTATCCATCTGTGTTGTAGGTGTACATGTGTCAGCAGGAGGATGGTCTGCATTCATATTTCACAAGGGGTATGGCACTGTGGTGACACCATGGCTGTAACATATCCGGAGTACAGTTGAGCACATATCACAGGTTTATATAACAGTTCTTGCCTGTGCCAAATGGGCAGGTGACCCTCTGGGACGTGTATAATCTGTAACCTAATGTAGATCCATCCACATACATGCACACTCTTACTTGGCGACACTGGGACTAGACCCCTACCTAGGTATGTAGTGCTACTGAACTGTGTGTCTTTCATTGTACATACCACACAGCATTTAAGGTGAGGTGTGTTCCAGGTTACATGTTACATGCAGCACATCCCCAGACATGTACAGTATGGTAATGGGGATTGTAATGGTTGTATATGGACAATACATAGTGTGACATACCATCATATACACATTAACAGACACATAGCAGGCAGACACAGATCCAAGAGACCTGGGCCTATCGGTGCTAACTAACTTGTCCATGTGCCCAATGTGTTACAGGTAGGCTGCACACAGCACATGCATAACTGGGTGGGATTGTGGTATCCATTACCTGTATGGTTGATGGTGACAGTGGTCACCATAAAGTGGTACATAGGACATATACTGGGTGCACCATGGTTTAATGACGGTGTACACAGCACTCACATTCCCCAGTGGATTTTGTACTCCCTGAAACCCCTGATGACACTCTGACATATCCACCATCACACATTGCCCACGACTGTGATACAACCCATTGTATATCAAAACAATGGTACTACAGAGATATGCATCTAATGCACATGCCACAGTCATAGTAGGGAGTTGCATTGTCATGCCTCACCTATGGACAGCAACAGCACTATCTGTTCTACTGTGTGGCAATGCATATTGTAATAGGAGTATGTGGCCTCGGAATGCTGTACCCTACATATAGACATGCACACATATACACACTTGCCAGAACTCAGTGGGTATCCCATGCCTATCAACCCATTTGTACAACACTGTTGTGCTGGTACTGCAAGGCTCATGTAGCTGGTAGATAGAGGAGCGTAACAGGGTACATGTAATGTCCGATACAGCAACAGCCACAACTGATGATGGCAATGGGTGTTGCAGTGGTTGTGAAGGCCCTCATGGAATTCCCAACTTCAGGTGTACTAACACACAGACACTACTATCCTCAGTAATGCACATGTACACTTGTGCCAGTACTGGGGTGCATCGCTGCACGTGGTCATAGCTGTGTACCTGGCTATTGTCCATGGAGAGATGGGTTGTGTAGGGGATGTGTGTACAGTGGTATCATGCCACCTGCCATGTGCCCGCAGGCAATCTATCAACAGACACCACTGTGGTGACCCTCATGGAGAGAGTGACATGTATCAGCCAATCCTCTGGATGACTCCTGCACATGGCCAATGAGGTGAACCAGTTGACATGAATGCAATATGTATTACAACACATGGTTAGTGTCTGTGATGGTAACCTGTACCAAGCATGTTCTGTTGACTGTGGTCATGTAGTGGAGGTACCCGTGGCATGTGGTACATACAGGGTGTTGTCTCCGATATGTGCCAGTTATTACACAGTTGGGCAGATATGCCAGGGTCAATCAAGCATAGGTCGCCTGTATGTATCCCAGCAGGGTACCTGCCATCTGCACATCTGTACAGGGACTGACAGTCATCAGCTTGGCAAGTAGCAGTGCAGTAGGATGAATGTGTTGACAGATAGATGTTTGACAACAATATGTATGCCATTACTATATGTTGAAAGCCCTCACTAGCATGTGCTGTATAGACATTAGTCTACAGTTACATTCTATATATTGGATCATTATCCAGTAGGGGATATACACTGTGACACAGCTCAAAAACCAGGAACATGGCAGGGAGGCCTCAGAATCCATCTATGCTGGCAAGTGTGCTTGTTGTCAGTACTACATTTAGCACTCTACTCTTGCTTGGGAAAGCACTGTCAACAGTAGTACCACCATGATACACTGCATGCCAGTGTGACAGCATGTACCCTGAGTTACTACCCCTGTATGTAACACATTCACATGGATAACAGTACTGCACAAGTCTCATATACTTGTGTTTCCTAGACATGACACTCACACCCCTTGCTACTGTAATGACAGCACAATGACACATGTAGTGTACATGGCATTACATACATTTATTACAGATGTTATTACCCTGCTATGTTATCAGACTGGATGGTGAGAACTGGTTACCAGGGCTAAGCCATGCTTAGCAGGTGTCACCATTGCTGCAATATAACAGTTAAGCAGATGTGTGCACTGGTAAGCAAAGCCTACATGGTGTAGGCGCCCATATGTTTAACCATACATCTGCACTGCTTAGCTTCACACAAACCTGCATAAAGCTGCTCAAAACTGCCTTAAGCACTCTGTATCCAACAGCCCTTGTTCAGCCCAGCAACAAATTAAACAGCCCTAGCAGGTCTTGAACCCAGGACTCTGTACACTATAGTCACAACAGTTAACCACTACATCATGACCACTGTGAATAGAGTTGTTCTTTTCCCAATATATCTGTCAATAAACATATTGATTACTATTGAACAACTGCTTTTACTTCCACAATTATGTAGTACTTGTTATTGATATTACTGTTGCATCACATATGTTGGTATATCATAATTTACACATATCATATACATACAGTGAGTTACATCTGGGAAAGTATACACAACCATGATGTTTACACATGACAGGAATATGGATATATGTATATATACATATGCATATGTTGATATATGTCTACATGTACATACACATGTATATTCATACATATGTCTGTCTACACATCTGTATAGTGTATCATATATATGGCTATGTGTCAATCTCTTTGTGTATATATAATATATATATCTATATATATATATATATATAATATATATATCTATATATATATATATATATATATATATATATATATATATACACATACATAGATATATATGCCTGCACATCCTATGTGTACAGATATACCTATATATGTTGATATATATGTAGATATTTATAATTATATGTGCATACATATCTATTCAGATATACCTATTTATGTCAATATATATGTAGATATCCATAAGTATATGTGCATATGTATCTATATCTGTATATGTGTAGACATATATTGCTGTGTACTTGTATATATTTGAGTGTTTATATCTATATATATATATATATATATATATATATATATATATATATATATATGTGTGTGTGTGTGTGTGTGTGTGTGTGTGTGTGTGTGTGTGTGTGTGTGTGTGTGTGTGTGTGTGTGTGTGTGTGTGTGTGTATATATATATATATATATATTATATATATATATATATATATATATATATATATATATATATATATATATATACATATATATATATATATATATATATATATATATATGTCAATATGTATATGTGTATATATCTATATAGATATATGGATGAATATATATACATATATGTTTACCATATGTCCAGAACATGGAGTGAAATCCTACCTCAGCACCAATAGTCCCAACCATTTAGTGCAAGGGGATGTCATGTATGTATTGCAGGTATATATATGTAGACTGTTGCTACTGTAATAGGGGTTGTCTTAACAGACATGTTGTGTGTGGGAGGTCACATCTGCTTTTGACATGTGCACCATTGGCTACTGACAGACATCATAAGAACATCATAGTACAGTACCACTTCTAGCACAGTAATGATCCTTTGGACTATAGCAGAGATATGACCAATATATGTGGACAGTCTGGCACTCTGTGGACAGACCAGAGTTGTACACATATCCCCTTCATGCGAGACATGTGGACCACGCCACCCAACGTGGATGTTAATAGCCATGTACATGGATATATCACGTAAATAGTGGACTACATATGCTCACACAGTTTATGCATGCACACACGCCAGTCTGTCCTGACACATAATACCTGGTGGTCAGGGGTCACATGGCCACATACTACCCAGTAGTTAGTGACATGCATCTGTACATAATCCCACTGCTTTCTCAGAAATACACAACAGTTATGGTGGCCTGGCAGCAGTATGTCTTGAAAATAACTGGACATAACAGCACACTGGGTAATTACACTAGGTTGCTAGGTATGTCACAACGCACTGTGCAAACTACAGGCAGACTGCCACAACACTGGACTACATTTTGTAAAGGGGAATACACATGTACCTGTGATTATAGCAGGCTCTACACACATGTCACAGCATGGAGTAACAGACACCTGTGAGAAAGTGCATACCCACACCCAATGAAAACACAGCCACATATAGTTCCCAAGCTTAATATGACACTATATCGACTGTCTGACAAACATCATCCTCATATGTGCCACTCACACACTAACCCCACATACACTGGGTCATGGCACTGTGCGGTCCAATGGCTGTCTGTGGTATGGGGCACGTGTGTGTCTGGCCCTAGAGACATGTGAGCCAATAGGGTACCATACACTGGAGCAGCATGTAACATCAGATAGAACAGGACCAACAACAATGGCATCTACCACAGTCTGTGCACAGCCCAAGGTACGTATGCGCAATACACATACTGTCGACAATCACCTTAAGTACACAGACCCCGGTACTGTACACACAACTGCAGAATGGCCAAGTTATGTCCTCAGAAACAACCCCTACTATACATAATATGTCTAGCAGTCTGATATCTGACTGGCTTGTTATCAGGTATGATGTCAATAAATAATGGTGTACAGAACATATGCAACTCTTACTGCATAACATATGTACAAAGGTTGACAGACTTGTGGCTTGAGCTACGAACACTGCCCTAATATTGGCATGTTGCTGTGATAGCATCATACATTTACTGTCGTACCAGGGTTTGTTGTGGCATATGTCCTATGAGGGATATGAAGTCAGTAACCCTCATGGCTGTCACCATGTACTGACTTCAGTCCTCACACCATGCTTCTGCAGTTCTCAGATAGGTGTTCTGGGAGTCACACAAGAAACAAAAGGCTCCACATACTGCCCAGTCTGCAGATGACCATACAGATGGGAGTTTCCTCAAAAACATAGCACTATTATGATAGGTATTAAAACATGTAGACTAGCCATATCTGCACATGCCCTGTTAATCCGACATTACTCCAAATGCAGAATAGCAACACTTACTTTCTGTAGTCATGTCAGGCACACCCCCTCCTGTCTGTTGGCCTGTTTCCACAGTGTATATTGCTAGAGGTAAATCCCAAAACCATCTGTGATGCTGTTTGCCAAACACCAGATCGAGGTCCTGGTCACAGTGAATGAAAAGACCCAACACCAACATGATGTTCCTAGATATTGGTGTGTGTTTCTACGCAATTGGCTATGGGAATATTACAGCTGTTCTACATGCAATCAGTTAGAGGAGGACTGCAATTCATGCAGAGGCCATCAGCCCACCATGAGCATCACTTACAAAACACAAGCTGCTGCCTAAGCAAAGCAGGTGTACTTCTCCACATCCACCAGAGAGGCAGTTAGAGAGACAGACAGAAACAAAGTAAGTCAGGGAGGGGGTGGGGGAGTAAAGCCTAAGCATGTTTGTTTCACACACCTACCAGTACAGGGTTTCAAACCCCTGACTGACTATGTATTGCTATCACATGTCTATGCAGTTATTGCATGCACCACATAGCTTATATGTTGAGGAGCTGTCCAAATGTATATGTGATGGTGAGGGACATCTGCAACATTGATATAGTAGTGATACGGTAGGTGTAGTACATGTGCCTGTCCAGATGAACAGGTGTCAGCAGCAACATAGCCACACTGTCCCAAGGACTCATGGACATTGACACACTTGGCAGGGTAAAGAATACACTTCATGACTAGTTTGTTTGCCGCAATACAATAATGTGCATGTATCACATGCACCACAGGGGTTATATGGAGGTTATATAAGGAAAGGGTATGTGAAGGTGTCTGGCATCAGACAGCATGCTTCAGTATGCCAATGGGAGTTGCAGTGAGTGTGAATGTGGTCGAAAACATCATACACCACACATACAGACACAGGGTGCCAGTACTAACATGCATGGGTTCATTGCTTCACGGGTGTGTAGTGGTTGTCTGTGCCAGAAGGCAAGACAAGGCTAAGTGAAGGGTATACCTTGGCATCAGGCCACATGACAGTGGTCTGCAGTGTGGCTCAGGGGTGTAATGCCTGGATTGGCCTGCACAGGTGGATATTGTATTCACCATCCAGTCACCTGGGTCACTATTGTGTGTGGCCAGTGCTGTGCAATGCATGTGTTCTTTAGTCCATGACTTTAACAGTGTCTGGGATGTGCACACATCCCACATGCATGTACAGTGACATGTGGAACTGTGCTTGGGGTGTCTGGCCCATGTTGTGTAGACAGATTGTTATCATCAGATGTGCCAGTCCTGGACTCATGTGGTGGGTACTGGTAATGGACAGCAGGTTGACTCTGCACCTACATTGATAGCATGATACAGGTACTCCCTGGTGTCAGTGGCATATGTCCATACTGGGCATGTATTTAAGGCATGGTATGTCCTTTGTGGCTCACATTTGATGGCACCACAGGTATTGCAGGCATCCAGTGGGCAATACAGTGAAGGTGCACTGTCTGCAAGTACGTGACTATTGTACTGATGGACAGGGTACCATGCCCTCTGTAGACCACTTACAATCACACCATGGTTACTATCTGTGGGCAATAGGCAGAGTACTACCAACGTAGTGGTTGTTGACTAGGCAAGTGTGTTTGTGTATGAGACATGGGTTGAGAGTGTTCTCTGGGTAATACAAGGGTTGCTTACTTTGTTTGACAGGCCTTGATGTCACATGTAGGGGGTATGGATTGTCACCCCAGCCTCTCAGCTATTTGACATCTGTTATTCTTGCAATGTGGACATTGTGACATATAATAGGACCACCATATAACTCCACAATGTGTCCAGTTGTTACACACTCACAGCCACCTACACACAGAATACGAATGGCAAACACAGACATACACACACACACACACACACACACACACACACACACACACACACAAACACACAATTGCCATGTCTGGGATTAGAACTCCTACCTAACTAGTTTATCACACTGCAGCATTATGCATTTATAGGACATGCCATGCAGATTACTGAGCTACTCCTTTCCCAAAGGTGTATTTCACTGAGAATGACATCAGCAGGCTTGCCATAGTAGGCCAGTGGAGGTTGTAGTCACTGTAAATTGTCTCAAAAGGATTGTACCCTACACAGACAAGCAAACATACACACAAACAGCCACACTTGCCATGTCTGGGGATAGAACCCCTAGAAAACTACTATATCACACTACATTACACAGTTATAGGACATGCCACAGAGATTACTGGGCTACTTCTTTCTAAAAGGTGTATTTCAAAGTGAATGACATCAGCAGGCTTGCCAAAGTAGGGCATTTGAATTGTAGTGAGTGTGACTAGCCTAAAAAGAATTGTTCTCTACACAGACAGAAAAACACACACAGTTGTCATGTCTGGGATTAGAACTCCTACCTAACTAGTTTATGACACTACAGCATTACACAGTTACAGGATGCACCACAGAGATTACTGGGTTACTCCTTTCCCAAAGGTGTATTTCGAAGGGAATGACATCAGCAGGCTTGCCAAAGTATGGCATTTGAATTATAGTAAGTGTGACAAGCCTAAAAAGCATTGCGCCCTACACAGACAGAGACACACACACACACTTGCTATGTCTGGGATTAGAACTCCTACCTAACTAGTTTATCACACTACAGCATTACTGAGTTGAAGGATGCTCCATGGAGATTACTAGGCTACGTCTTTCCCAAAGGTGTATTTCAATGTGAATGACATCAGCAGGCTTGCCAAAGTAGAGCATTTGAATTGTAGTGAGTGTGGCTAGCTTAAAAAGCATTGCTCCCTACATAGACATTGACAGACACACACACACAGTTGCCATGTCTGGGATTAGTATTCCTACCTAACTAGTTTATCACACTATGTCATTGCACAGTTTTAGGACATGCCACAGAGATTATTGAGCAACTCCTTTCCTAAAGGTGTATTTCAAAGTGAATGACATCAGCAGGCTTGCCAAAGCAGGGCATTTCAATTGTACTGAGTGTGACTAGCCTAAAAAGCATTGCTTCCTACAAAGAGACAAACATACACAGTTGCCATGCCTGGGATTAGAACTCCTACCTAACTAGTTTATCACACTACAGCATTATACAGTTATAGGATGTCCCATGGAGATTACTGGCCTACTCTTTCCCAAACGTGTATTTCAAAGTGAATGACATCAGCAGGCTTGCCAAAGTAAGGCATTTGAATTGTAATGAGCGTGAATAGCCTAAAAAGCATTGCTCCCTACACAGACACACACACACACACACACACACACACACACACACACACACACACACACACACACACACACACACACACACACACACTCACACAGTTGCCATTGTCTGGGATTAGAACTCCTACCTAACTAATTTATCACATTACAGCACTATGCAGTTATAGGATGCACCACAGAGATTATGGGGCTACTCCCTTCCCAAAGGTGTATTTCAAAGTAAGCGACATCAGCAGGCATGCCAAAGTAGGGCATTTGAATTGTAGTGAGTGTGACTAGCCTAAAAAGCATTGCTCCCTACACAGACAGAGAAACACACACAAACTTACTATGTCTGAAATTAGATCTCCTACTTAACTAGTTTATCACACACAGCATTACACAGTTATAGGACACACCATGGAGATTACTTGGCTATTCCTTTCCCAAAGGTGTATTTCAAAGTGAATGACATCAGCAGGCTTGCCAAAGTAGAGCATTTGAATTGTAGTGAGTGTGAATAGCCTGAAAAGCATTGCTCCCTACACGGACACAGACACACACACAGTTGCCATGTCTGGGATTAGAACTTCTATCTAACTAGTTTATCACACTACATCATTATGCAGTTATAAGACACACCACAGAGATTACCTAGCTACTCTTTTCCCAAAGGTGCATTTCGAAGTGAATGACATCAGCAAGCTTGCCAAAGAAGGGCATTTGAATTAGTCTAAAAAGCATTGCTCCCTACACAAACATACACAGTTGCTATGTCTGGGATTAGAACTCCTACTTGTCTAGTTAATTGCACTACAGCATTACCCAGTTATAAGAAGTGCCATGGAGATTATAGGCCTGCTCTTTTCCCTAAGGTGTATTTGAAGTGAATGATAGCAGCCTTGCCAGAGTAGGGCTATGGGGAGAGCAGTGTGTGTGCATGTCCATAACACATTCATCTAGTGGTAGACACACCACACTCACAGGTTTATATTCTGCAGGTACATGTATACAACTGCTAGATGACT
The DNA here is from genome assembly GCF_019279795.1 of Protopterus annectens. Lineage (NCBI taxonomy): Eukaryota > Metazoa > Chordata > Ceratodontiformes > Protopteridae > Protopterus > Protopterus annectens. The sequence continues at coordinate 1,880,710,642 of NC_056728.1, read as the reverse complement.
ACTGACTTGTACAGTCATGTTGCATTGCTAGCACTAGCACCACATAGTCTTTAATGCTGAGGGATTCCAGTGGCTAATTTCTACAGTGAGTGATATTTACACATCATGTGGTTGTAGCCATTTGGCTGTGTGCTGGGTGGGTCAGGCCTCATGATGGAAGGGTCTTTGTCACTGTCACTCTCTTCCACACATCTATGTATGTGAACTTTTGGCATATTATAGTGTGTAATCCTTGGATATATGTGTGTATTCATATCCAATGTGTGTGTAAACATGGCTGGTGCATACTGAGGAGTGTATGCACTAACATCTGCAACTGTCAAATATGTATGGTCCCCTGTTGTTGGCAGACATGGGCGTCATTAAGTGTGTGAGCATGCCCAGTATGATCTTTCAGTATGTTGTTGTCTGACATTGCCTTCATTTCTCTAAGTTTGTGATCATGCCCAGTATGCCCTTCTCTATTCAATGTGTGTATCCATTCCAAGTAGTTTGTACTCCAGTGCAGACCTTTGTGTTCTACACCTACAGCTAGCACACTGTTTCTGCAGGATATCTGTAGATCAGTTGGCAATATCGGGTCAAACTGTGCAAGGGAGTGTGTATTGTAGGTGATTGTGTCTGTGCTGCTTCTGCTACATGGTACTGGTTTTAGCATAGATCTTCAGACATGTGTAGTGTTATACACTGTGATGTTTTATGTCTTCAAGTACTATCAGGTGGACATTTTTGCTCACAGTGATGTCCTAGGGAACACAGGGTGAATGCAGCTGTGTCCAGTATTGTGGTCAAATGCCTACATATTTATGGAAAGTTATGCCATTCTAGAGAGGGAGCTGCAGACACTTGCTGCTGGATCTGTGTCTCCAGTTCAGCACCTTGGTACAGTGATGGTAGACAATCCCATACTTGTACATCCATTGACGTGACAGTACGGCCTTATCTTGCTGGGGCAATACCTCATAGCTGTACAGATTCACACAGGTTACCCAGTGGCAGGGGTCATAAGTCAGGACATTACCCCTATTGTGGTGTTCAGGCAGGTTTGCAGCCACCCATTTTTGTGTTTGCAGCCAGGGATAGTATGTGCACACAGCTGTGTCAGACTTTGCACATTCCATGCTACCCATGCTCCCAGCCCCCCTCTATTATTCTATCCTCTTCCATACATTATGCATACATTCTCTGATACTTTCCCTATAATTATCATTTCGTCACAGCTGTGTTTTGGTGTTGGTCCACAGTTCATGAAGTGGAACATGGTGGTCATGTTACTGTGGTTTGTCCACATGGCCTTGCATATGGCTTATGTGTAGTGTGTTATGTTTTTATTTGGGTGTCCGAGACATAACATACATTGGCAGTATGGGTGAGGCACAGGCTTTGCCAGATGTCTGTAGGCCATTTTGTGGTGATGCAGGCCAGCTGTAGCAGGCTGTTGCATTCTGTCAGCCCTACAGTCCCAGACCACCATACAGTATATTCCCCTGGGGTGAAAGGGTAGATGTGCTAGGTGTTCATGCCAATACTTTTATCAGTATTGATCAGGTGGTGTGGATGCTGGCAGGGTGCTGCTTACAACTAGGGACCCACCTGCATGGGACACCTGCACTGCATGCTGAATTTTTTCGCTATTGCCACACACAGGTGGAGGTCATAGTTTACCCATTCCCAACAGCAGGGAAAAGACCAGAGAGGTACTTGTGGGTGGTGTTTGGGTGAGCTGGGTGCATGTGTGCTATGGACACTACTTGCATCTGACTTGCAGATATGCATGGGGCATTCCTAATATGCTGACTTGTGCAGGGACATCAGTCATTTCCCAATACATCAGTCCTATCACCTTTGTGATCTGCAAGTGTTCGGCCAGACAACATCAGTATTCCCTACTACAAGCCCAAATAATGTCATGCATACCTCTATGTACAATTCCAAGGTTGTGCCCATTTCACAGTTACACATTATATACTGTATGTCTGGGGTACTTTTCCTTGTGTACTGCTTGTATATCTAGCCCAACAGCCATGTCATGTCCATCTTTCAGATGGTGACATATATTACCACCATACATTTATAATGGCTTACCGTTGGCATGTGTTATACTGGGGAGCACTGCCTTTGGTACTACAGTTGTGAGGACTTGGCCCTGTCATCGGCAGTAGTGGGCAATGGCCACCAGGTCAAACCTCAACATGCATACATACTGACCACTTTCACACAATATGAAACACACACCAACCTAACACACACATACCTGTATATTGCACAAATGCTACAATCTATCCTGCTATCTTGGCCACCTCAGGTCATCTGTGCTCTACTGGTATTATACCTAAACATACATGTTACTACATGAGTACATCGGATTGGAGGGGGGCACACCTGACTGTTACTACATTTCTACATAGGATTGGGGGGCACACCTGCTGTTACGTGTTTACATCGGATTGGGGGGGCACACCAGACTGTTACTGCATTTCTAAATAGGATTGGGGGGTCACACCTGACTGTTTCTGCATTTCTACATACGATTGTGGGGGGGGCATACCTGACTGTTACTACATTTCTACTTAGTATTTGGGGTGGGGAACACCTGACTGTTTCTACATTTCTACATAGGATGGGGGGGCACACCTGACTGTTTCTACGTTTCTACATAGGATTGCAGGGGCACACCTGACTGTTACTACATTTCTACATGGGATTGGTGGGGCACACCTGACACTTGTACACATTTGCTATGACTGCACTGGTATGTCAGGTACTCCATTTCATTCAGTATTGTAACCTATCATGCTGACAAGCGGCATATCAGTGTACTTACAGGTCTTAGGTTTGATTGACCTACATATCAGTTTATGACTTCTTACTCATCAGAACTAACATTCCACTGCCTGACCTGATGTAGTCTGTCTGTGTAGGCCTGGGGGAGAGGTTACCCATAGCAATCATTCAGAGGCCTTAGCACGGCCTTTGTTTGTATTTGTCTACACCTGTCCTGCTTGCTGAGACTGTTGTTGGGTATGTGAACCTCCCTGACTGGCATGTGTGTGTCATATGGGCACACATGTGGCCCAGCACATATCTTGCAGTGGTTTTGTCACCATGTGTAGTACTGGCTACTATGGTGATACCAATATTTGTTACAGATCTCATGCTGCCATGATAGGTGTCTACTATCTGCTGGCATCCCATTCAGCTACCCAATTCCCTTGCATGCTTACATCCATACCATAGATATAAGTAACAACACATACTACTCCATTCGGCAATTGGTAAGGAGAGTGACTTACCTTGTGGGTGTGCTAATATTGGGGATGGTGCTGGAGGGCTGCCTATGTCAGATGCACATTGTACACTTCCTATACATGATTGAGCACAGGTAATGTCATGTTTGGAATCCCTTTTACTGTATGTTCTTGTCAGAGAGAGGTGGCATTCCCTGGATCCCTACTGTGTCAGTGTATGTGCTATGTGTTGCCTCTTTGCCAAGGCCAGGGCATACTGGGCATACCTCCATCTGCCTACTGGGGCAGGCTAAGGTTGTTCCTCCTCTGAGTCACTCAGAGCCTGTGCAGGCCTTGGCATTGGTGGGGGGCTGTGTGGCCCTGACCCAGCTGTTTCCGCAAGATCATATTGTGTAGCATGGCACATACGATGACAATCTGAGTACATGTAGGTGGTGAGTACTTCAAGGCTCAACTGGATGTGTCCAAGCACTGGAATCGTGACTTGTGCATCCCAAATACACACTCTATTATGATTATAGTCTGTGTGTGTGTGCCTCATTATGAAGTTCTTGTTCAGGAGTCTGTGCATTTCTAATGGGTGTCATCAGCCATGGCTCCAGTGCATAACCAGCATCCCCCAGTAGGTGACCATAAGGGATGTCCCCATTGGCAAATCTCTGGTACAGCTGTGTCAGATGCCAGATGTGGGAATCATGATAGCTTCTAGCGCAGCCAGCATACACATTCATTATAATGCCCTGAGCATCGCACATGACCTGGCAGTTGATGGAGAGGAAGCTGTTGCGGTTGATGTAGACCCTACCCCACTCACCAGGTGGTGCTTTGATGTGTACATGCATGCAGTCTATAGCAACCACTACCTCAGGGTATTCTGCTATTTGGTGGAAGAGACACATATTGCTGGCCAACACCTCACAGGTGTTGTGGAAATATACATGCTCACTGGTATGTGCTGACATGGCATCCAGGAACTGGTGTAATACCCTGGATGCTGATGCCTGTGAGATCCCCATGATTTCCCCAGTTGGTATTTGGCAGGTACCTGTGGCTAGTATTCCTAGGCCTACAAATACCTTGGTATCCACTGGGATGGGTTCTACTCTGTTAGTTCTGTGTGTCAGTTGTGGCTGGCACAGTTCAACAATTTGCTGTAGGAGGTCCCTGTCCACCCTATAATGCTCCACTATCTTCAGCTTATGTTGCCCCTGGTAGGTTACCCTGGGTCTGTACACCCTTCTCCATCTCCTCACTGTGGGTTGGCTGACATCACTCTCATCCTCACCACCCTCAGCCTCTTCCACATGTTGATGTCTGATAGCTGCTGTAGCTTCTATCATTTTGTTGTTTTTGTTTTTTAAAACTTCCCTGCTTGTATACACCAGTGGTGTAGAGTATGTGGGGAAAAAACAAAGTGAAAGGTGTTAGCATAGTTTATAGTAGTATTCTGGGCTGGGCTGGTCTGCTGCCTGTGTAATTGGCTGATTCTGATACATTTCACCTGCCAGCTATCCTAGTTCTCCTAGATTACATTCCTACTGCTATTTTCCCTTCCCATTGCCTTCCTGTTTAAGCCTGGGGGTGTGCCACGCAAACACAGTGCTCAAATGTGCACAGAGCTGCTATTTTATGGTTTACTTTTTTTTCCCTTTTAAAACCCGGTGTGCGGCGTGCACACCCGCTTAGGCAATGTAAAGAGTGCTAGGCAGCTTCAGACACACCCCCTTGCTTAGCTCTGCTAAGCTAAGGGCAAAACTGAGCCATAGGGCTACAATCTTCTTACAGTATATCTCACACACTCCCCTGATGTCAGCTAACTCCTAGGCTTAAACAAAGCTATTCCTGCTCTTACACTGGTGGGTGCTGACTAGCATTGAGGGTAAATCTGGGATTCAGTATCATTCCCCTCATTTGCATAGGATTGCCTGCTGTTGCATAGTTACAGGTCCCACACTGCGCCTCACCCCTTAGCAACCACTATTCACTGGCCGTGTTGTCTTCTGCCTGCCATTGAGTATAATGGCAAAATAGTGATTTTGGTTAGAATGCTAATTTTAGTTTTTTTTTTTTTATTTTTCTCCCAGTCCTGTTTGTGCGCCAGTGCCCTACACTTAAACAGCCAAAATCGGCTAAAAAAAAAAGTACATTCTTTTTTGCAACTGTTTTCCATGCCAATGGCCATATATTTGGCCATTGGCATGCTTTCAGCATAATATCCACCCTTTATTTGGAGCTGTCATGGCTCCATTTTGTGTACTCGGTTACTAACCGAGTCTGCAGATTACACTAGCCCTGCATAGCCGGCTGCCAGCTTCCTGGATCACAAATTCACCTCATTTGCATGGATTTCACCTGAAAATGGGACAATTTGCATACAGGAGCTGAGTCCGTGCAGGACTAGTGCAGGAGCGCTTGTGCATGTCCATGCAGTTTATTCCTGGATCGCACAGCAGACATATTGCCTACTGGAGCTCCTGCACTAGTCCTGCACACCATGCAGGGCTTGCTGAATCTGAGGGTATGTTTAATGATCAGTTAATTTTCATCCATTAAAATTCATGTAAAAACACAAACAAAGGGAAGAGACTTGTTAATGACTAAACACGTATTTACTCAGACTCATGTGTATCCTGCACCCATGCACTTGAAAATGGATAGATCAGTAAAAGTTCCTAAATGTCAACTACACTACAAAAATAAAAAGTACAACTGCATTGTTATATCATCTAAAGCTTTATACTGACAATAGATAATAAGGGTCTGAATGGATCAATGAAACAATCACCAAACAAAGGAGACTAGTATTGCTGGAACTAAATTCATCCACAAGTCTTGGTGAAAACCTTCATGAGATGGACCATTTTTTACAAAATATCACCAAGATGACACTGTTATATAGCTTGTATTTTATATAGCATGTATCATGGACAGGAGTAGGTTAAAAATAAAAAAGATAGCTGTGTAAACAAGTGCCGGGATAAAAAAGTGTCCAATCTGGGAAGGTGCACTGGTGCCAGGACTGGAAAAAATGTTATTGTAGAATCCTCAATATAAGAGCACATTCCTACCATCTACATCCTGAATAGTGAATCAAATTTTAGTGGTGTTTCATTGATGACTTAGTTACCTGGGAGTAGCAGTCTTCCCAAAAGGTACTATAATGCATTTTTTGGTACTGAGTTTTAAGCAATGGCTTTGGCCCAGGTGTTTGCTGTATTAGACCTTCCTGAAGGGTGTTATCATTTTAGGGGATTCAGTGACTGGTACCAGTTTTCAGTCATCTGACAACTTGGTTAGCCAGAGTCCTTTGATATTGGGTTTGACATCTGAGAAGCATCTGAGATGGTCCTGCCACAGAACACTGAGGAGAACCCACTGGTGACTGTCCTCTTTGTAGAGGTGGCCTCACTGACTCTAACATTCTGGATCCTACCAGTGAGCCAGCTAGCTATCCAACATGCTATAAAGGGGTTTATTCCTAGTTTCATATATTTGTTGACAATACCTGAGTGGGATATTGTATCAAATGCTTTAGCCAGACCTAGGTAGGCAGTATGCACCACTTTACCCTCATCCATTGCCTTACTAACCTGTATAAAGAAGCCTACCAGATTCAGTAAGCATACATTTCTTTTGATAAAGCCAAACTGGGAAGGATCCAGTGTTTGGAGGTCACCAACATCCTTGCTAATAATTTTCCAGATAATTTTTCCATTGGCTTTGCAAATAAAACTAGTCAGACTAAGGGTTCTGTAGATTTCAGGATCTTTTGAACATTTTCCCTTATGATGGGGGGTGACCACATTAGTCCTCCATTCACATGGCACAAAACCTATTTTAAGACTATAGTTAAATAATGACTCCAGGGGTCCCGATAAGTTGAATTTTAGACTATATCAGGAAGCATCACTGGATGTTATCGGGGCCCATTGAGTCCATGTTCTTCTTATTGGGTGCAGCCAGCACATGCGCTCTAGCTATAGTTGGAGGGGTTATGCTTGAGTGTATTTTTCAAGGATGGTTGGGGTGAGGAGGTGTAAATTCAGAACTGCATTTGTCTGCCAACAGGTTCCCTATATCACCAAGCTAAGTGAATGTGGCACCATTATCCACCAGTTCAGCACATTGTTGTGTGCTGCCCTTGAGATTTCTGACATAGTTGTAGAAGGCCTTATGGTTATCTTTCACCTGGGAAGCTATCTTGACTTCAAAGTTTCCTTAGTTTGACCTAATTAGTAGTCTTAGATGCCTATTTACTTTGATAAGAGAGTTTTTATCTTTATGGAAATTACCCTTCCTGATTTTTGCCAAAATTGTTTTTCCTTTTCTTGTATCTCCTGTTTAATTTGGGATGCCGCCAGAGCAGATTGTTTCTGGAGCTTGTCCTGGGCTTAGTTCTGGTTGGTGTGACATAGAGTCTATGCAACTGTTGAAATGGTTGTACAGAGTTTCTGATAGCAATTCAGCATAGGCTGCTGTGTTCTTGAGGTTTGGAAGGGCACGGAATTTTGACAAACCATCACTTAATAACAGGTAATTTGCCTTGGAATAGTTTATGTTACTGGTTTTTATGAGATTAATGAATTGATTTTGATATAAAAGGGGACAGCTTTATGGTCAGACCTTAACAGGGAGAACAAGACATGGGGGGGGGGGTGCATCATTCTCCCATATTTGTGAGTACAAGGTCCAGCACGTTGAAACTTTTAGTGGACATATTCACCATTTGATCAAGGGTGTTTGTATTTAAGCAATCCAGGAATATCTGTGCCTGTAGTTTTGAAGCCATGTCTATTGAGAGGTAATAAAATGCTCCCATTGGTAGGGTGTTAGGCTGGATGGTAAGTGTCTCTAGTAGGTCCAAGGTAAGCACTGCAAATTTTCTGGGGTATGTAGAGAGACCTATAGCTGGCTAGGATATGGTACAGGTGGTAAGCATGTTCCTATGAGCACCTCTACCAGAACCGCCATTTGATATTCATCATTATGAATGCTTGGGAGAAATTCTCACAGCTCTGCAACTGGGGTAAACACACTACCTTTATCAAATGTGTCCGCTGCATTCTGTCCAATCTCAGATGATTCCATGTCATAGGTATGCATAGGCATACTGACTATGTCCAAACTATAGGGTGGGATGTGGGAGCCACATCCTCCATGTCTGGTATCCACTCTGTAATAACAGACTGTTCCTGTTCATCACCAACATCATTGTCTGAGGCTACCAATCTTCCAACACCAAGAGGTAGGAGCTCCTCAGTGCTGGTACCTGCAGCCCGCCTAACCTGTAAGAACACCAAGAAAACAGAACAGCAGAAGAAACCAAAATAAATTATCTCAATATGCTGCCTAAGCCATAATAAAGCAACAAGACATGTAAATAGACTTTACAGTAATGTGATAATGTGTAAATATATATATATATATATATATATATATATATATATATATATATATATATATATATATATCTATCTATATATATATATATATATATATATATATATATATATATATATATATATATGTGTGTGTGTGTGTGTGTATACACACACACACACACACACACACACACACACACACACACACACACACACACACACATATATATATATATATATATATATATATATAAAGAAAAAAACTCTGCTTATACTATTAAAAGGAAGTCATTGAATCTCAATGCTAGATGTCCTAATGCATAAAATTGCAACATATAGAAGTATGCTAAGCATAAAACATAAGACAACGTAACAAAAAACTTAAAATGCTATCCATTTTGTGAAGATATAGATATAGATATAGATATAGATATAGATATAGATATAGGGGTCTACATTGTTTCGTTGAATTTCATTTCAATGAATTTCATTTCACCCCAACCCCTTTGCTAAAAACTCAAATTACTGAAAACTCATTTCACTGAATCTCATTTCACTGAACTGCAGTTAGTATAAATGGCACTGTATAGAGTACTGTAAAGCAAGTAAAAATCATACCCTTTTCCCACTGTAGTGCAATCCTGGAGTTAGTATATATAGTTAGGAGTGGTTTGGGGGGTGTGGGGGACATAGCCCCCCCACTTAGTATGAGTACATATTGTCTTCTGGAGAGCGTTAGTCATTGGTGTTGTAATTATCCATGTCTATTGTTTAAACTGTATTATTTTGAAGCTTTTGGTAAAATACAATATAAAACAAACAAGTTGGGGGGGCTATGCTCCCCACACCCCCAATGTTGGGGCCTGTGCCCCCCACACCTGCCTAACTATATATATTAACTCCAGGATAGCACTACATTGGGGAAAAGGGCATATATCTTTTACTTGCCTTACAGTACTCTACACAATGCCATATATACTAAGGCCAGGTCAGTGAAATGAGATTCATTGAAATGAGTTTTCAATAATTTGTGTTTTCAGCGATGTGGTCAGGGTGAAATGAAATTCACTAAAATGTGATTCAATGAAACAAAGTAGACCCAGTTATAGATATAGATATAGATATGATTCCATGCCATTTGACTGTAAAAAAGTTGTAACACAAAATGTCTAAAACACAAAATCTTGGAAATGGAATTTTCCTTTTCTCCACTGCTGTACGATCATGGAGTTGATATATATATATATATATATATATATATATATATATATATATATATATATATATAAAAAATTAGCAGGTGGGGTTAAGGGAGGGGGGCTTGGCCCCTTCATTAAAAAGTTTTGACATTTTGTGTTTTTGACAATTTTTGTTTGAATGGTTATTTTTATTTTTTTTTAGCAAACAAAATAGAACTATTACTATCTCTAAATACTGAAATCTCGAATTTCAGTATCTCGAGATGAAAGTGCCAAAGGTACAGTTGAGTGAAACTGAACTTGCTTGAATTCAGAATGTCGAATTCGCGGTTGTGGTGGCATGCTATGTGGGATTTAATGTGTTGGTAAGGTGCAGTGTGCTGCGGGATATGGCTTGCCTGCCATTGTGTGGATATGTCTGGAGATTCAAGTTAGTGCTGTTTTTTTAAGGGTTTTGGGTAGGGGTTTGACAGTATGTGAGTGTGTTGGGAAGTTTGAGGTGTAGGTTAGAGTAGGTAGGTAAGAATGTGAATGTGTAAGTGTTGAGAGTGGTGGTGTTTGTAAGTATGTGATGTGTGTTTCTGCAAGGGGGAATATGGAGTATGTAGAGGTGGATTTAGTGTCTTTGCCTTTTTAGTGCAACCTCGGAGTTAGTATATATCAGTGGTGGGCATGCTGGGGGCGCAGCTCCCTACATACAGAGTGCAGGGGGGCTTGCCCACCTACTTATATGTAAGGTAGGTGTGTGTCTTTGTGTTGCTGTGTATGTGTGTGTTTTGTTGGTTTGTTGTAGTGTGAGGAGTAAGGTGTGTGTATGTTTGCTTGTGTGGTGGAGGGTTTATTTAGAAGTTGCGTTTTTGAATTTTGTGCTTTTAAGGTTTCTGTATTGTGGCTGTTCGGCTTTATAGTCTCGGATACTGAAATTCGAGATTTCAGTATTTCAAGATTATAAAGTGAATCCACATACACATATATATATATATATATATATATATATATATATATATATATATATATTATGTACCTGGAGCATTACTATCTGCACCTTACTTTCCATTACAGCCCTGGATAACTGTGATAGGCTGCCTGGAGCCCTTAAAGTTGGCAAGAATGCCTCTGTCTTAGTTTAGGAGGACTTTGTAGCAGGTCCACCCCCATTAGCTCTTTGTTTCTGTGCCACAGCCTTGGTACTGTTAATAAAATTCTTTATTATATCACTGTCCCTATGTCTCACATTCCTGTAGTGATTCCAATTGCTTCCCACAGCATTCACATCATCGACCACCTGCCGCCAGGCACAGTCTGAGAAGGGCTTGACAGCTGAATGAGAATGGATCTAAGCTTCATGCTGCATGGAGATGGAGGGCATGGACAATGACCTTCTTCTCAGCATCTTGCTCCCTGAATATAGAATGTCAGAAGTACAAAGCTGAGAACATGTCCTCCACTTTCTACACATTACTATGTTAATGTTGAGATGCAAACACTATTAATCATGCCAGTGTTTCAATGTTATAGTGTGATTTCAGGGTTCATATCTGGGGAGAGTGATGCCACTGTGAAAGCTGGGATTATTACTGTCAACATTTACTTGTATAAGTCCTCATACTGATTCATGATATTATTTATTAATTTATTTTGTTTTCATCCTTTTTGTCGCCTCACAGTAAGACGTTGTCCTGTTCGATTCTCAGCTAGAGCGTCTTCTGTGTGGAGACATGCGTGAATGGGCGTACCTTCGTTGAAGGTTGTGCATCAGGGCCAGCAACTCGGCACGTAAAAATCTACTGCCAATCATTAGCATACCGGAGTTCCGCTGTGGCAACCCTTAACCAGCAAAAGCTAAAAGAAACAACAACAACTTCATGTTTGGCATTGCTCTGAAACTCAGTTCCCAAGGCAAAAACCCAAAAAGTTATTACCCGTACACAAACACTTAGCCATCAGTAACACAAATAGACTCATGGTGGTGCTTTTGTTAAAATTTGGACATTACATAATTCAGAAAACCCACCTTTTGGCTAAATATCTCAGTGGCCTGATGTGTTAAAGAAGTATGTTCTGAAAAAAAAAAAAAAACACAAGCAGTGTAGGGTTTGAATCCACAGTAGGGATATTTTGATTTTATGGGTCACAGTATTTTTTGTGTACTTGAGCCCGAATTGCACTTGCAATTTAAAATGTAAATGTTACAACACAAATGCCTATAATGGATAATAAGCAAGACTAGTTTTGATCTGTGTCATGCTGAATGACAAGCAACATTATTGAGAACTGAGATTGGCATGTCATGTGACAATATTCTAGTTATGATTGCCATTATCCATCTCAGAAAACATGGCTAGAGATGCCAGTATATCATTTAAAATGTAACTGAGATATTATCATTAAACAGCAGTTGATGGAGTCACTGAGGAACATTAGTAATTACACTTTCTCAGCACACATAACCAAGTATTACTGACATGTTTCACACCTACAGTGGATATTTAGGAAATCACACCCACATTCCATTTCATTCAATTTCTGTGCTTTATATCATGTAAATACAGTTGCCTAGCCTGTTGGTCATTGCACCCATTTTGGTACATGTGATATCTGAACTAGGCACCAGTTCCCTGCAAATTTTTCCTGATATCTGTGAGAGGTTATAGCAAGTGGTGGTAAGGTTAGTCCTCAATTTCAAGCACAAATTTAGTATCAGGAGGAGTCAAGCTCTTTGCTCAACTTTTCATTAAACATTACAGCTGAAGGCTGCTATAGTTAAACTATATTGGATCCTAGTACAAGGCTGAGTCTCGGAATAGCTTGCCCAAGGCAGTCACCAGTGCAAGTGGCATCCCACTCATTGGTGAATAATGTTTTCACTATTACAATGGCTTGAAAAGACACAAGCAGAACCTACTTTGCTGATGAGAAAATATTTTAGGCCCATCAATTCACCTGAGTTGTGTAAGTACAGAAGTCCTTTATGAAACACTACAGTACCGTGGCTTGCCAAACACAAAAAGATGTTCATTATTTTATTTTTTTATTTGTTTATAGCTTCATCAGAGATAGAAGGAACTCAAGAGGTACATCAGGGGAGACTACAATGCTTCAAAAAGGCACTGCATATGTATGGCTTAGGTATGACTCCTAGCTATTTTATAACAGCTCTTATTTTTAATTCATTTTAGCAATTCTGTAGACATCAGTCCATAATTGCTTGCCACAGTCACAAATGAGTAGACATACTCTGTACATACATGCTCAAATAGTTCTTGAAAATCTGCATTAGCTAATGTTTCAATCAATATTGTTGTGTGTGGGTTCAAATCCAAGGAGCAGTAATTAGATTATATCCTATATAAGTATATTATTATATAATCAGTAAGTTAGACTAACATTGTAATCATTTACATAGACATTTATGAGTCAGTATGCATAAAACATATATTATAATAACTCTTTGCATATATGCATAACAGTAATTAGATTAATGTGCGGTCTTACACATGTATGGCTTCACATTTTACATTTTTTTGTGCCAATATGTATGGGCTGTTATATATTAAAATTACATGACATTTATGATATTTTTCTATGTTGCCCCCACCACCACCATGCATACACAACATCTGTCTCTCTCTTTTTAAATGAACTTTGGACTATTATTGCAGTTCTAACATGAACAAATAAATGCAGTGGGAGCAAGGATGGCCATAGGAGATTGGACCACCATCCCTTTGCAGATGGTGTAGCGGCATCACCACAAACAGTACAGACACCCTTCACTTTTAGGTCAAACCTGGCAGCATTGTCTCCACAACTCTTGCACGACTACTTCCAACTGTGTCAGGTAGCTCTGCCCTGAGGCTGGTGTACTGGTGCCCACAAGGAGTGCCAGTGCAGGTGGTGATTATATTACCCATCAAGATCATACATACTTCACGCAATGTACACCATTTGGGTTGTTTCTGTTCTCATTACTGTTATGAAGATTGATGCAACATATTCCCATGCAGGTGTATGTTTTCATGAACTGACTTCAGAATCAGAAAAAGCTGTATATGCATGTACTCCTTATTTGCACAACATTTGATATGGAGAACCATAAATTGTTGCTATTTCCCAGTCTAAGTTCAAAAACTCAAAAAAAAAAAAAACCTAAGTGCCAGCACTTTGCCATCCATCATGCAAATGAGCTTGCCAGCTCTACACTTTAAGCAATTTGGATAAAAGGAGAGAAATCTCAGTGGCTTTTATTAGTTATTTATGGTTTATTGGATTCGTGTGGTGTCAGTGGTTGATATACAGGTCTATGAACAATGAACTCCAGTAGACAGGTGCTCAAGTCTGTCAAGGTGCAAATACTGTGTGTGTAAATAACTGCAACACTCAGGGTTGGCTTTGCAAAAGCAATCAATGATTCCAGTTTTAATTATGGAAAACTTTTACAATTGGGATCAGACAGTCCAACTTTTGTAATTCCTTTAACAGAAGCCATATGCATTCAAACCCATTGCACGGGTTATCACTTTAAGTATGTGTTGTCTGATAAATGTGAAATAAAGCCTTTTGTGGCATCTTCAGTTAGTGCATACATCAAGACGAGCTTGACATACATTGTGTATATTTTAATCCAGTGTTGTATGCCTTTTATTGCTTTGATCTTGATCACATTACAGTGATTACAGGTAAGACTAGTGGCTTATTCTCCCATCCATCATGATTTAAGGTATGCTGTGTAGTAGTATTGCAAAGTATATTAGGACCTTTGGGTAATAGTTTGCTATGCTTTTGGGATGGTAGTTGATGATCATCCAGTAATTGCTGTTTTTCCTTATGAGAATGCCCAGTATAATGATACATATGATGATACATGCCATTGCACAGTCATTAGCAGAAAGTTCTATAAGGAACCAATGTTGGGAAATCATTATTGTCATTAGTTGTTTTGTGGTTAAAAAAAAAATCTGAGAATTTGTCCAGCAGCATGGCTCTACATGTAACTATCTAATGGAGGAAGTGGCCGATGAATGGAAGACACAAACATTGTTTTAGGCTCATGTGCACCTGTTGTATGTGACCTCTAGCACTTGCTACAGTTCATTTATTACCTGATGGTACTCTTACACCTGTCTGGGAGGTATGTTGCACAATGTGATCCAGGTATCATGGATGTAATACACAATGCTCAACAGGGAAGACATTTTGATTTGCAACAAAATAGTATACTGAAGATAGGGCTATACTTCATCAGAATGCATTAACTTGTACACGCATGGCATCAGCAGAAACTGCACACATAAGCCACAATTACCTTCCAGTCCCATCATATATACTAAAGTGAACAGTGCTTGCAGCAGTTGTCATTACACAATACTGATCAGACACGTTGTTGTTGTGATTGCTTTCTCCTACTATGAGTGGTCTTCCTTTCAGACATACCTAATCATGTCTTTAGGCATGCACTGACATCCACAGACACACAACCCTGATGCTACTGGACTGCCGCCACATGACTTGTATCTTCCAGGATTTCCATCTTAATACACTTCTCATGACATGTCCCACATCTCCAATGTATTTATCCTCATTTGTTACAGCTATGCTTCTGTACGAGTGCATTGCAGCAAAATCTGACAGTAATGTGCTGTTCAAAGTGACAGGCCCTTGTGGATTGCATTACATACTAATTTGGAATGTATTAACTGTCTCGTCTTCTCCCTTTACAGGATGCCTGCTGCTGCTTTAACTGTTATTTTGTTTCCTCTACTAGCACTTGTCTGTGAATTATGTCCAGGTTTTTTTTTTTTTATTATTTTTCTCAGTTGGTCAGTTTTATGGATTTTCCTATTATCCCACAATGTTACTTCAACATATATAAGGCAAAGGCATTTATAGACTTGTGTTACCTGCATGTGTGTTCAAGCATCATAATTCATTCATTTTGAACATTTACTGCCTGTGTTTTATTTCTCAATATACAGGCAGTACTACTGAAGTTCCTATATGTACAGTACCTTGAATGAATGCAGTTTCTTATTGTATCAACTTTCCTTGTCCACTGTTATCATACTTTCCAGTCGTTCCCGATTTTCAGGAATGTCCATGAGTTTGACTCCAATTTTTGCTCTCTCCCTCTTAATTCCTTGTAAAAATAGAGACCTTTTGAGAAAATAATGAACTGTAGTTAAGTAAGTAATGACACTAATTCCTTTTTTTTTTCAAAACAGGTTTATTGTTTTAACATATAAGAGAAATATCATAACAATTTTATACAAGTAATTAAAACTAGATATTATTATAATATTCAACAAAACAACTAAAGTATTTACAAAGACATCCAGTACAATCAGATCAATTAATTAAACTAAAATACCATGCAATTGAAATTAGAACTTTTTAAACAAATTTTGTAAATTATCCCATACAATATAATAAGATGTTTTTCTAGTTGTTCTTGACCTAATTGTGTTTATTTCCATATGGCACACAATATTCATAACATTTTTAAATTCATTGAACAAAGGAGGTGTATCTGAAATCCAATTTCTGGTTATTATTTTCCTAGCCACTGCTAGAATAGACCATAACAAGGGAAGCTTAACCTTTTTAACACTTTGAGGTACAGGTGTGTTGAATAATATAAGAGATTTAGAAATAATGAAATTATCTGTAAAAAGAGCCTGCAAAAATTCATTAATTGACTTCCAGTATTCTTTCAATTTTATACAGTCATAAAACATATGAGCCCAGTCAGCATTAATTTCTACATTACATCTCTTACATAGATTATCTTTATTATTTATTTTATTCATCATCAAAGGTGTATAAAAGATCTATGTAAAAATTTCCATGTATAAAGTCTCCAGACAATGGAAGACATAGTTCTATAGGCAGATTCCAATATATATTGTTTATCTTGTTGATTTGGTGGGTCCCCATTAATAGAAGTGAAATAATTACAGTATGTATCTACACTGTAAAAAGTTTCTTGTCTGATAATTTTATGTATGTATGAAAGTTTACCTTTATCAGAAACTTTATGTTGTAAATTTAATATCAAGTAATCAATCAGTGTTGGAATAGATTCTTTAACTGTTATAGACATTATATCTATTTTTTTAATGAGATGTTGTCTAAAGGTCTGAACCTCTAACCAGCAAGTTTCTCTTAGATCAAATTCTTGTTTTAAGAAATCTAGATTTTTAACTTTATTATCAGATATCAACTGATACCAGTATTTTAGATCATTATCTATAGCTAAATGAGTTCCTTCAGAAGTAGATGACAAAAGCATACCCTGAGTATACATTAAAGGGAATATAATAAAATTCCATTCCCTATACTTAGGGTGCATGAATATAAAGTTACGATAGCGAATAATAATATTTAATGGGTAACAAACCATATGTTTAGGTGTAATAGGTGAAGTACAAAATTCCTTTGGTAACCATAACATGGAGTTATTTACAATCATATTTTTATGTGTTAAGGAGATTTTCATGAAGTGCATACTAATTAGCTCCCAATAATCTTTCCATTTTGCGACATATGACTGATCTATTAATAAAGTAATAACTTTTACAATAGAACAGATAGTATATAAATTAAAGTCTGGAAATGAAATACCCCCTTGAGACCAGCTATTAGTATGTTTCTTTAAAGCAATCCTAGGTCTATTAGGTGCCCATAGGAAATTTAACATTAGTGTATTCAGTTTCTTGATAAATATTTTTGTAGGTGGAAGTATTATTGATTGTATTAAGTATAAAATCTTGGGGAATATTATCATTTTAATAATTGTAAGTCTCTCCTCCATAGTAAAAAACATATTAATCCAGGTATTAAAAAGATTTTGTATATTAAGAAGACAGGTATTATAATTATTATATATAATAGATTTAATATCTTTAGATAGTATTATACCTAAATAAGTTATCTGACCTGAATTGGGTACATATTTAGTAAAATCACTAATGAGAATATTTTTTCGTGTATATATAGGTAGTATTTTAGTTTTTTCTTCATTGAATATTAAACCAGAAATACTT
>NC_056728.1:1880480272-1880687772 GCF_019279795.1 Protopterus annectens | reverse complement strand
GCCAGTCTCTTTAATGAAGGACTACCCCATTCCATTTCCTCTATTTTATCCAAAATCTTATTTTTTTTGATAAACAGTAAAGCAGAGTCTAAGTCATCAAAAATTTTAGGACCATCAGGAAGGAAGATTTTAAGCTTGGCAGGAAACAGAAGGTATGTTTTAAACTGTGCTTTTTTAAGCTCCCTTATTAGTGGCAGAAAAACTTTTCTTTTAGCTATTACCATGGAAGAATAGTCATTGTCAAAACGCACAGTTGTCTCATTAATCTTAACAGGAGCTTTAGCCCAAGCAGATTTAAGAACCATCTCTTTATCAAAAGATGATAGAAATCTAACTATAACTGATCTAGGATAGTTTTTGTTAGAGTTTGTATTAGCTATAGATCTATGAGCTCTTTCGATACCAAAAGAGAATGCTTCTGGTAAGTCTAAAGTTTTAGGGAGCCATGTTGTTAAAAAAGAAGTAATATTGTTACCTTCAATATTTTCTGGCAGTCCAAAAATCCTAATGTTATTGTGCCTAGATCTATTTTCCAGGTCATCAAGCTTTGTTTGTAAATGTGTATTTTGTTTCAGCAGAAACTCAATGTTGTTTTCCTCTTCTTGATTCTATTTTCCATGTCATTCACAGCTTCTTCTATGCCTGACATCTGGATCTTCTGTTGTTGCAGGTCTATATGTAACAAGTCTTTTGTTTTGTAGTTTTTCTATGAAGGTATCTATTTTAGTATCCATTTTATCCATCTTAGCAGTAAGTTGCTGGATTATAGTTATCAGAGACTGAAGTTCTTTCTTGATGCTGGAGTCTTGAGAATTTGTCTTACTGGAACTCATTTCAGACTGATAAACTGACAGGAAAATTTCCAAAGTGATTTCTGACAGGAATATTGTTAAAATTTCCTTTCTTTTTTAGATATAGTTCAAGAACTATATAAAACAAACATATTTAGAAAGAAAATTACTTCAAAAATTAATTTTTTAAGTAATTAATTCCTGTCAGTGTAATGAAATTGGTGGAGCTGAAGAAATCTGCTGCTATCCTGTGTTCATCCTTGGCCACGCCCCAATGACACTAATTCACTTCAGTAAATGTATATTAATTTACACTCTCTTATTCTGTCACTATGCCAAGTTAATAGTAATAACATTTTAAAAAGTATCCCTGATCGTTCCTGATTATTTCTGGATTTATCCCTCATTCTGATTAAGATTTTTCCTGATTCAATTGTGAGCTGTGTGATATTGTTAGGCTTCCCCTGCCTTTTATGTATTCCAGGTTGCCTTATCTATTGTTGTTTTGTTACATGTTCTCACTTACTGAGCTTAGGTGTGTTTACAATCCTGTGTTTACACTATCTGCATGAGACCTGTTTCACCTCAATGTGTCCACAAGCATGTGTTCCAGGCTTGAGTAGAAGCTGGTAGCTGTGTACAGTGGCTTGTAGTCTTGCATATTCCATCTGCAATGCTCCCTGTTGTGAACAGCTGGCCAATCATGTTAGCTTCAGTGTGACATGTACGATCTGTTAATAAATACTCATATTTGTCTTGTCTGAGGCAAGAGCATAAAGGATGCACTGCATTCTTCATACTGACTAACTTGGCTTCCCATTACATTTTAATTTTGAAGAGAATTGAGAGTAATCAAAAATAAAGTTGGAGAATACTAAGTTGTTGTGAGACAGCAATTTAACAATGAGACATCAGCTGGGAGGCAAAGAGGCTACAGTGTAGTTTAGTAATGCTTCTGTAGTTAATGTATGATAAGAATATGGATGTGATGAAGTGGTACATGAATGGGCATGAAAAGATGGCTTTGAGTTCTGTCTGTTTTGTAGACATCACCTTTGTGTCTTTACAATTGTTCTGGTATAAAGCTCTAACGATTAAAATAAATGCTTAATGAGATTCCTCAATTGTCTGTTCAAAAACACTGCAGTCTTAAAAAAATCATTATCCTGAAGAACATTGAGTATTAAGAAGGAAATCTAAGTTTGGATAGTTGTCAAGATATGGTAAGAGATAGTCGAGGTGGGGGATGGAGGACTAGCTGATGCTGATGCTGACATGTCTATTATAGGGAGAATGGGAAGTTTGCATCCCATTGCAGAAGTTTCTCCCATAGGATACACCAGAGGTTTACAATCTATGTGAGAAGGAGTTACAAGCCTTCCAAAGGGGCTGGGGCTTAATGCTCTAGTTTGGCATAATGAAGCTGTGCATTTGTGAGCCCAATGTAACAGGCACTGCAACATACTGGCTGACCTGCAGAGAAAAAGGTAGAGGATAGAAGAAATATTCTGATTTCCAAGTAGCCATCTCCAATGCATGCCTTGTGTGTCTGGAGTCTTGGGTGCCTGGAATCAAAGGATCAAATGGATTAAATGGGGAATGGGGTTCATTGTCATGGTGACAATATAGAGCAAAAATGCAAACAAAGCAAAATAAATATGCATATATATATATATATATATATATATATATATATATATATATATGCGTGTGTGTATGTGTGTGTTTGTGTGTGTGTGTGTGTGTGTGTGTGTGTGTGTGTGTGTGTGTGTGGGTGTGTGTGTGTGTGTGTGAGTGTATCTGTGTGTCTATATGTTTGTGTGTGTGTGTGTGTGTGTGTGTGTGTGTGTGTGTGTGTGTGTGTGTGTGTGTGTGTGTGTGTGTGTGTGTGTGTGTGTGTGTGTGTGCATATATATATATATATATATATATATATATATATATATGCATGTGTGTGTGTGTGTGTGTTTATGTGTGTGTGTGTGTGTGTGTGTGTGTGTGTGTGTGTGTGTGTGTGTGTGTGCGTGCGTGCGTGTATGTACATACACACTAGGTGTACTACAAGTCCTCGCTTGCTAGTAACCTGTGACATGGTAGTTCAATGCCACTTGTTGAAAAAAGCAAAAAAAAAAAAAAAAAGGTGCTTAAACTCCCACTGACCCAGTCACCCAGAGCTACTTCACTTACCCCTCCCAAAACAGTGTAGCTCTACCAAAGCCCTAACTATAACCCTAAAACTTTCTTCCAATTCCTAACTTGAATCATCAATCTCTTACTCTAAAATTCTAATCATCATCCCTAAACCTAAATTCCCTGATTGATCTATAACCGTAAAACACCGTTCCTGCTCCCTAAACCTAGGTCTCCCTTCCTTTTCCCTAAACCTAAAACTCCCTTCCTACTGCCTAAGCATAAAACTGCTCACACACTTGCAAACCCTAAAACTTCACTCCTGATCCCTGAACCTAAAATTCCCGCCATAATCTACACTCTCACCACCTTCTACTCCCCTTCCCATTCAAGTCCAAACATGAGTGACAGCCTAAACAAGATACTGAGTGTTCAAGTCCCTGTCTTTGTGACAACGATCTTCAAGCACTTGGGTCTCAGGCACTTGCAATAGAACCACATATACCTGGGTCAGGGGAATTGAGACCATACACTGGTTGTGATGTTGCTGGAAACACATTATTTTAAATCATACAGCCAAGGCACTATTTTATCAAGTTTATATTTTTGACATTCCTTTTGTATTTGATTGCCATTTAATCATAAGGTGAAGGACATTTAGTAGTCCACATTTTACTAGTAAGAATTGTGATAATCTACAGGTGTTTCAGGTTTGCAGGATTTGCTGAGTGTGACAACAGTTGACATGTCACCCCAACTCCATATTCAGAATTGTAGAAGTGCATTAATGATGATGATGAAGACTCACACATTTTATGTTGCTACTTTTCCTGTAAGGCCAGTTAACACAATCCTGTATTTCCTGCACTTAGTGAACAAAGGTAAAGCAACTTTGTAGATCTTCCATTTTCTTCTTACAGTATGGAAGTGTTTATCACTCTTTCTAATAGAAGAAGTAATGTGGAGTTTTGCCCAGTAATTAACATCAGAAATGGAAGCCTGTAGGAACTATGGTTGCTTCTAATATTTGTGTACATATTTAGGAAAGAAGTGCTTATTAGAATGTGCCTTTGTAAATGTATCACTTTCTTGAAAAATGGATGCACTCTAGACACATTTGAAATAACACTCTACATTGCTAAAGGTTACCTTGCATTTCTCCTTTATTATGTAGGTAAATTTTAAAGGATTTAGAAAATAGCTTTAATCCCAATGCACACATTTAATAACTCAGCAACATTTTTCTCTTTAAAAAGTAAAGGCAATGTGCAAATACATATGCACATGAATATACAAAATAACAAGAGGGCATTATTTATCCAAACTGATCTTGTAATTATTCTAAGCAGCTTTTGTGATTTCTCAGAATTTCACCTGTTATGTTAATAGCAGCTGTGTGTTTAAGGGCTTAAAATATTCTCAGTAGCACTTCACTGCAAATAGTAACCAATATATTATAAACTTAGCCACAAATCTGTCTCACCAGTAATGCATAAATCATGTTGAGACTGCTTTGATTTTTTAAGCATTCTTGAACATATATATGCAATAAAATAAATTCTTACTTTTTCTTCTCTGTCATTATTCTCATTTTATGGATGAATATTTTTCCTGTGTACTTAACTATTGATCTATAATATATCATAAAGTTTATGAAAACTAAACTAAAATTGCAAAGCAATTTTTCATATATGACTTATATTGCATATCTTCCTTGTCACCTCAGTATGTCTTATGTAATTCAAAGAGAACTAGTTCTAGTAAGAGAAAAATAAAGATGCAGAAAGGTGTATATAATTGCTGAATCCTAAATTACATTGCACCGACTAAGTGCTTTTCTAGCAGTCACATTATACTGGTCATTGATAAAGCAGTATGGATTTCTTTTGGCATAGTTAGATAGACAGGTAGATAGATAGATAGATAGATAGATAGATAGATAGATAGATAGATAGATAGACAGATAGATAGACAGATGGATAGTCTGATAAATGGATATAGATTTACAGACAGATAAAAATCTATATTTACAGAGACACATGCACAGACACACACACACACACACACACACACACACACACACACACACACACTCTCTCTCTCTCTCTCTCTCTCTCTCTGACAAGCCTCTGCTTATCCTTTATTTAAAAGAACGTTCTTGATGTTGCCTCTTATTTTTCTTTACCCCATGTAAATCACAAATGATGACAGTCAACTAATAATGCTAGACATTAAAATTTCTTACTTATTCTTCAAAGATGCATTTTATTGCAAGACATGTTGCTCTGTGAACTCTTTAAATGGATTAGAGTAATATTTACACTGCTTATTTATGTCATCTAATGTCCTACCAGCACTGTCTGGGAGTCCTCAGCATGACTCTCTGTATCATGGACCATTACAGTCAGTTAGTGGAGCCAGACACTGGAGTTTCATACATTTGTTTGCACTTCTAGTTTGTTCTGTGCTGAAAAACATTATATCTATTAACTTTATAAGTGGAATACTGTAATATTAAAGGGGATCCCCATTGTCTAGTGTTCCCCACAATATTGCATGAATGGCTCATTAGTCAAAGTGAAATTAGAGGTATGATGGCAGCCACATACCACACACACACACACACACACACACACACACACACACACACACACACACACACACACACTCACTTGCACGACTCATGCCTGTACATATACTCACACATGCAACCATACACATACACCTCCTCCTGTACTACCGATCCACTAATCTCCTGAGCATTTATCTCTAACATGATTTCACCCATTGAAAATAATAGGTAAATATGAGCATTTGACCAAGTTATTTACCACTGCTGTTGGTAAGGATTTACACGGCCAAGTAATTTTATGAATTACTAAGGTGCATAAATCACTTACTGCAGCCATTTTCATGGGAGGAGCATATGACTAATTACCATATCTCACTCCCCCAGAATGCATCATTAGGATTTGCAGTAGGCTGGAGAGATTGCCCCCTGTGATGCTGAACCTCTTCAAGGTAAGCACTGCAGTAGGGCTGTCTAAGCCTCAAAAAGAGCTTCTTTTAGCAGCAAAAAAGTAGCTGGCAGGTGATGATAAACATTTCTGAATCCCTGCCACAATTAATTTGCATGAAAGAGAAATGAAAATGAAAGTCTGAGAATTTTTTAGATCAATTTATCTGTGTGACTGGGATTTTAAAATACTAATGAAAATAAGACAAATAAGAAAAGCTAAAGTAATGAGGAAACTGACAAAAGAAGTTATATTTGGATTTAAAGAAACAGGCAAAGGAAATGATAATTTTAGTATCAAAGATGGCAGATAGTATGATAAGAGACAAGACAGTGTAGTTAGCAGCATGTGGTATAGAAAAATCATTTGGTAATGACTTTTGTAAACATGGAATATAATAAGTGCATATAGTCTAGCAGATAAGGTAGCGAAATTGTTAGTGTCTGTGTATGATAAGATGGCAGTAAAAGTTTTGGTGAATGAGTATTTGGTTAAAAATTGTAAAGGAAGGGAAAGAGCTGAAAAAGGTTGTCCCTTTAATTGGTAATTTCTTTCAAAAAATGAATGCAATAATAAATGTCAAAAGAAATTATAGTAGGTAAGATTGAAAATAGAAAGATGCAGCTTCTGATAGCTATGTCATATGCAGACAATTACTCATTTAATAGTGTTTGTTAATCAGGGTAGAGCACAGATTCCCATGGATCTACAATGGCCTATTTCAGTATCAGGCTGTGTGATTAAATGATTTGCTCAGCGTAACAAAGATAGGCAAATCAGGGATTAGGAAGTCTTACCCTCTACCACAGGGAACAGCTTGTTTACAGTTCTTTGCCATAATTCTCTGCACTAATTGCCATATTAATTACTAAAAATAAAAAAAAATGGATAATGGAAGTGTCAACTGAACTAGACAGTTGCGTGGGGAAGACTGGTTTAAAGTGGAACAAGGAGTAAAGCAAGGCTATTTTGAATGGAACAGGTATATGATGCATATGTTTTTCTCAGGCACTGTAAAAAAAGGAGTCAGTTTTGGGAAAAGTATGTGTGATTGTACAATGGAAGAAACTGAGGAGGAAATTATGAAAATAGGTAAGCTAGAAAAGCTATTTAAATTAAGGTGCATGTAATTAATTCAGTATTGAAGGCTAAATCACATTATTTCCAAGGTGATAGTGTGTATCTCCTGCAGTTAAAGGTGCAGAGTCATTAGTTTCGATTCTTAATTTAATTTGTCACTCAAAACTCTCAAGACAATAAAAATGGCAATTGTAATCAATATAAAGGAAAAAGGAAGTTTGGGACTGTATGGTGTGGAATAAAAGCATACTATAGTAGTTTTATTTAGTTGAACCACAGAAATTTTTAATGGTAAAGGTGAAGTGAGCATGATGTCTACACCTCTCACTAACCATCTCAAATTCAAAAACTGCCCCACCATGTTACTTTTACATGAAGATGTGTAGTACTGCACTGCGCCATCTCGGCAGCCATGATATATGCTAATGAGTCAGTGTGAGGGAAGAGGCTTATGCTAATTAGCATGAGCTCTCCCACAGAACTGCCTGCCATCAGGTATTTATGTATCGCAGAACTTCAGAGATTGGTTCAGCTGTGTAGATTAGCTGGGCCACTCCTCACCCCTGGTGGTAGTCAACCTGGAAAAAATGCCAAGCTCATTCATTGTGGTATCATTAAGTGCTGGGGAGTTTAGTAGTTAGGTAGTTTTATGCGGTGTATATGTGGGAGAACGTGAGATCCTGCATGTGTGAGTGTATGCTTGAGTGTGTGTTTGCCTGGCTCGTAGCAGTAAGAGGCTAGTTACTGGATAAGTTGGGTAAGGATGTGTGTGTGTGTGTGTGTGTGTGTGTGTGTGTGTGTGTGTGTGTGTGTGTGTGTGTGTGTGTGTGTGTGTGTGTATGTGTATTGGAGTGGTTGTCATGCTTCAAAACACCCCTAGACTAATGAGCAGAGCCATCAAAAGTGGAAGGGCAGATCCGGTAGACACTAAGGATATCTCTTGCAACTCATGCCTCGGCGTCATTTAAACCAAGCAGGGATTGGACTGTGGGGTTGTATACTAGCCATCAGGGATAAGTCTTAAGTTAAGTGCGTTAAAAGCAAACAGGGTAATGGGGAACACTTGGTACCAGGGATTACTCTGCATAATATTCCTGAAAGTCACTTAAACATAACATGGGTCAGGGAGAGATATTAGACACCAGGGCCACTCTATATAGAGTGTTTTAAAGACACATATTTAAAAAGAAACATGGTGTGGGTAACCATTAGACACCAAGGACAAGTAGGATGTCTAAAACTGCACTTTAAAGAATTTTAGTCCTTTAGTCCTTTGTGGCACCACGAAACTCCAGTCGTAACATCTTAAAAATAAATAACTGAGAAAAAAAATCCAGTACAACTGGGGGAAGGGATGTGAACTTTGCATTCTTAACACATAAAACCCCAGCCTTAATTCCTGCACTTAAAAGATATAAGCTAGTGCAGTAATGTTTTTAACATTTATTGAGGATCTAAGGTATTATGCAGTGCCTATGATAGTTTGAGAAATACGAGGGAGAGGGACAGACAACGTTAGGCACACCTCTCAATCTCATAGCACAAGATTCTGCAATAAATTAAAGAGGGCTTGTAAGTATTCCTCTTACAAACATAGCAAGTTACAAGGATAACAGCTTTGCATTTGCATGCATTTAGTGAAGGATATGATGTGTTAAGCTGGTATTGAAAACTGACTGCAATTACCCTCGAGTTACCTGGGCAGGGGAAAAAGGAGATATTCTAACCATTCTGATAAGAGGGACAGATGTGGGGAATGTGGTTTGTGTCTGTGTGTTTTACTGTTTGTTTGTGTGTGGGAAAGTGATGGGTCTGATAAGAGTGGCAGATGTGGAGAACATGGTTTGTATCTGTGTGTTTTACTGTTTGTGTGTGGGAGAATGATGGATCTGATAACAGGGACAGATTTGGGGAACGTGGGTTTTGTCTGTGTGTTTTACTGTTTGTGAGTGGAAGAGTGATGGGTCTGATAAGAGGGACAGATGTGGGGGAACATAGTTTGTGTCTGTGTATTTTAGTTTGTTTGTGTATGGGAGAATGATGGGTCTGATAAGCAGGACAGATGTGGGGAACATGGTCTGTGTCTGAGTTTTACTGTTTGTGCATGGGAGAGTGATGGGGAGGTACCTTTGCTAATAGAATGTGGTTGCCACTGTTAATTACCATGGAAAATGTTGATCTGCTCTTGCAGTAATTAATGGTGATTCAGAGATGTGCAGATTAGCCAGTGATGAAGTCTTTCCTCTTTGTAATAAATTTGTCTCTGAAATGGAAATCTCCTCACTGTGGAAACAGGGCCATTTTACTGCAAACCTTATTAATGTGAGCAGTAGGTTTCTTTAAGAATCCTTGAGTGCAATTTTTCTTGTAATCCAAGCCGGTAGAAGGTTTTTTGGGTATATCAGATTAGTATATCATGAGCCTGCCACTGTATGAAATGTATAGTCATTTTTGTACTGGAATGTAGAACATGTAGAACAGATATGCATGACCTGAGTTTGGCTTACATGGAAAGGTAGGATTGTAGGGAAATGTGGTTATTAAGAAATGGACAATATAAAAAACAATGAAAAATAACAACATTTGCAGTTATGGCAGAAAGGATCAGGAAGATAATTAGAGAACTTGATATTTTAAATAAAATAATTGCACATGGGTATGTGTATATCTTTATATATCTGAAATAATCTACCTCTGGTTGTTCAGGTTGTAAATATAGCACCCCTTCTTTTTTGATAAGTATTTTGAGGTGTTCTACATCCACATGAACTGCCTCCAAATGAGGCCAATGGGACCTAGATTTGAAGTATCAATGGAGGATGGAACACTAAAGAATACAATACCTTTTATTACAACACAACAGTGCCGGTACTGCAAATACTGTAATACTTAACATGTGGCAGTGTGTTTTCTTCCTTCCTACATGATGTTTTCTCATAAGACTGACTAGTCTTGCATGTAAAGCCATGTAAAGAATAATCAAGGACCTGATAAATAATGACAAAGGAAACCACCAAACAATGGACCTGACCCAATTTGTCCTTGTTTATGGCAGGTCAAGCCTAGTGAATCTGGTGGGGATTAGGGTAAAACACTACATACCACCTACCTCGACCTCACCAAGGCATTTTGACACAATTCCCCAATCAGATATTATAAATAAACTCACAAAACTGGGCATAAATCCCTACATCACCAGATCAATAGCCAGTTTGTCTCATGGACAGGACATGTGTGGTTAAAGAGGGTGACTCCAGATCCAGCAAGAGGCCAGTTACTAGTGGTGTGTCATATGGCTCAGTGCTGGGACCACCCCTGTTTGGAATATACTTCTCTGAAGTCAAGGCTAATTTTGAAGGCCTCTGGATGGCAAATTTTGCCAATGACTGCAAGCTGTGGGCAATCATTGAATCATCCAACAATGCAGATATCCTTCAGGTGGTTCTAGATTAGTAAAATGACTGGTGCCAGAATCATGGCCTAAAACTAAATGCAGAAAATTGCTAGGAGTGGAAATAGACAATAAAGTAAAATTTGACATTCACATATCCATGACCATAAAAAATGTCCACAAAAAACTAGGAGCGTTATACAGAAATAAGCAAATTCTCACCAAAGCAGCAAAGATTTCAAAAGCAAATCCCCACCTTATCTCCACCCTACTTTATGCCTCTCCAATATATACCAACCTAAGGCAATGCGATCTAAACAAGCTAGAGACCTGCTACAACAAAATCGCCAAATTCGCCATAGGGGCATCCTACCGTAGTCACCACTGTCTCTCACTTGCTGAACTGGGATGGCTTGAACTCCCTCACCTCCTTCAATGGTATCAACTCTCACTCGCCCACAAACTAGTAAACCATCCACTAAATGTCCCATCCCTCCAGAATCTACTCTAACCCTATCGCACCACCAGACCACTAAGATCCAACAACAAAAATCACTTGCAGATCACTAAAGCCAATAACTCTGCTGGTGAAGCACTATTCTCTTGCACCATAGCCAAATTATGGAACTCCCTCCCACCCACTATTACCTCCATACCATCATGCACCCACTTCAAAACTTTACTAAAAGCGCACCTAAAAACATGCTGGCTATGCCCTTGCAACTCCCACTCTAAAATTACCCACCCCATCCAACCACTACCTTTCTTTCCACTCCACTAACTACCTTGATTATAGCAAGCTCAGATGCTCATAAGCCTAGTACTTATTATACAGCAGGAACTTCTTATTGCAACATTTGTTAATGTCTGTTATGTACTTCACAGATAAAGATTCTAGTTGTCTACTGATGTACTGTGATCTTCATCTGTAAATATGTTGTAAGTAATTGCTATGTTATATTGTGAATCGCTATGCAATCCAATGCAACTACTGTCTGTTTATTTTAACTGTGGAGCTTTTCTCCCCGGGCCTCCACTGAAAATGGACCTATGTCCAGTCGGACACTCCCAGTCAACAAATGTAAATAAATACATAAATAAATAAAATGGAATATCATATTCTTTGGGAAGTCAAATACCACTGCAAATTACATTACCAATAGCACACCCCTAAGAGTAGACTCAGAGGTGAGAAATCTAGGTACACAGATAGATAGTAGCCTGAACTTTGACTGTCATGTGTCCACAGTTGTGAGGAAGCCTTATATTTTGCACAATTTATAAATAAAGGTATGTTATCCAGATCCAAAGAAATTATAGTCGTGCTATACTGAGCCTTCATTACACCAATAATTGAGTAAAATATGCCATTTGGCATGTACTTGACTAGGCACTTATAGCAGTTGGGGCAACCTCAGAGGTTCCTTACAAAGAAAATACAGGGTGTAAACAACATATCCTGTACAGATAGACTACAGGCCCTGTCCCTTTACTCTCCTTCCTTTCAACTATTAAAGGATGACTTATGCCTGACCTACAAGGCAGCTACACATCTGCAAATCAAACAGCATGAGGGTCACCTGATCTAGTGATGCAACTCAAAAAAAAACATGCTGGACAGATATGTTGTCAGACATTGCCCTTTCTTTGCAACAGACTTCTTATTCACATCAAGTAGAGCCCTTCCCTAGCCCTCTTCAAACACAATTTAGATCAACAAATGGGAAATCACAAATTCACACCTAGGGTAGTGCCTATGTCCTTTATGGACAGGGAGAATCTGTAATATACTCAAAACACTGGCACAAGTCCATGCCATCTTCTTGCCCTTAGGGGCCATATATTGGGTAAAACCAAGTTATATTGGCTAGGCTTATAAGGGCTCTTAATCTGTTAGCCTAGTAATCTCCTATGCACCTATGAACCTCATGCTTTCTCAGTTTCCAGATTGTATGGTAACATAAAAAGACTACACATCTGCCAGAACAAAATCCGCTGATTTATTTCACTCTTCTGTCTCAAGCAACATGACTATATATTCCTATCAAGAACATTGCATTCTCCTATTAATGGTTAACTGGCTAGCTACAGAGAAAATAAAATACATATCTTTCTACTTCATTGAAATATTTATTTGTTTGTTTATTTAACATTTGTTAACCAGGAAGGTCCGACTGGACACAGGTCCTTTTTCAGCGGAGGCCGGAGAAAAAAAGCTCCACAAATAAGACAAAAGTTTACAAATGTAACAATCACAAAGTACAGCAAGATTATATAATGTCAATTATATACTGTGAGAAAAAGTAAAGAAAATTTCCAAGGTCGCAAGCACAAGGAACATTAAGATTATAAATACTTAAAAGTAAGTGCCTTATATTTGCTACCAAGTCTGTAATTATTTAATGACTTACTGTTAAGATTCCAGTTTCCAAAGATATGTGCCTGGAGCACGTCTTCCTTGGCGTCCACTGAAAATGGCTTCTCTCCCAAACATTTTATGAAAGATCTAGTCTAGGGGAAGACTTTTCCATCTATTTTTTTGGGAAAAATATATATGAGTGGCAGCTCATCAAACTATTTATTTATTGACTTAACATTTGTTCTCAGTAAACAAATGTTAAGTAAATAAATAAATAAATAGTTTGGTGAGCTCCCAGTCATAAATATTTTTCCCATAATAAATGGGTGAAAAAATCTTCCTCTTGACTGGATCTTTCATAAGATGTTTGGTGTATAATAGACCATGAAATCATTATGAGTGAAACCAAGCTATTAAATTGATGTTGCTAGATGTTTCTACCCTCACCAGATAACATGGGATAATTAATTGCATGACTTTGTTACCAACTTACTCTCCAGTACTCCATGGATAAAGCTAACTGGTTTGTCAGATACAGCTGTTTTTCATTCTCTGAGTTATTCTGTACCATGATGGCATTAGCTTTGCTCAATCCCTATAACCTACAGCTATGAATAGCTTCTGTAATGAGCTTCTGAGTACTTGTTCATAGCTATGTTATAGCTTGCAACCCTATTTCTATCTGTTATAGTTAAGCCTTTTACTTGAGTTAGCATTGTTGCCGCTTGTTTGGTTAATGCAAGTCACTTTTCTGCTTGTTAATGAAAAAGTGTTACCATGACTAACTAGCTACACTATAGTTAGCATTTACTGCAACCATTTTTCAACCATTTTCTATTGTCAAAGATTATTTTGTGATTTCTTTGCTCTAGTTTACTCTGTCTATGGCAGGGGTCATAACTTAAAAGGATTCAGGTTCAGTTTACTTATCAACTATAAACAAATAAATACACGTAAAAGACTATTCCCTGAAATTATTTGAAACATTCTAGCAAAATCTTCAGGGAAACATATTTTGATGGTCAGTTATATAATGCACTTATACAGTGTTTCAAAATCCAAATGCAGTGAAACAGATGCATCTTAAATTTAAATGTGAACATTTTCCTTTCTGTATCATATATCTTTTTCTATAACATTTGAAATACTTGAAAAAAAAGATTACTTTCAAAGCTATATAACCATGTTGGGGAAATATTCCTAGACAATGAAATGAGTGTGTAAAAAGCATTCTAAAAAAGCCAACATGAAATTCATAGACAGCAAAGTATCATTAATGGATAGCCAGTATTGTACTGTGCGTCTAGCCTGTTGTCACTGGTCTTTCTATAAGCAAGTTAGTAACAGAGCATGATCACTGATGCTAATGCAGCTCCAAGCAAGCATGGCATGATATGTTTATAGCTTCACATGCGAGCATGTCTCTGTATACTGGTGGATACACCATCATGGGACACACTCACCCCAATATCTATAAATCACAGTCTTACCACACACAACAGGAATCAAATTCCTTTTTAAAGTATTTTAATGTAGGTGTCTCTTAAGATAACATGGAAGGTGGTTCCAAAGAGGCAAAATAAATTGAGATGTAAACCTTTTGCATAAGTTTCTTCTACATACTGACCCCATGGTACACAGGGATATTTTTTTACCTATGTTTGTCTAGTGACATTTGTGCTGGAGGGACTAGATAAGGGTGGGTGAGATTGCAGCCAATAGCAGCTCACAAGTTTTGGAGAGATGGAGGCAGCTCGTCTTCTTACTTAAGCTCCACCTAGAGGAGTGCAGGTACATCACCTGCAACAAGGAGCCCGGCCTACTTTTGACACACAGTGATACATTGTTTAGCCTGGATGTTGCTCAAGTGTTGTAACAAACACATGCACATTCTTTGAACACCTACTGTAGAGCATGAAAGCTGCCTTATGGGTGGAAATAGGACATTCCACAGGATCGGGAGATAGGCCTATCCCAAATAGCTGACTCTTACCTGCACCAGGGATAAAGTACACTAGAAGGCTGTCAATCAGATAGAGGTAGAAACCGATAGGTTTGATACAGGAAGGGGAGTCACTGCACCGAGCAGATACTGAAGATTAACAAAAATGTTACACATCATGGAGTGCTAAATAAGGACCCATTATATAAAATGCTTTTGAAGAAATATATAGGTTTAATCCCAGGGTTATTCTTAATTTCGTGTTGTTAAAGTATGTCTAGGACACAGTCTTTCTCTTCTACAATAATAACATATACTGAAGTCTGCATTTTAATTTATTTCTCCACATGCAGGAATTCAGTTTGTAAAATTCATTTTTACCAGTTGAAGTAGATATAAGTCAGTTTTCCAGCAGCAGCAGAATCTTATATTGTAGTCTAATACAGGTCTTGTAATTGTCTTATAAAGACAGGTATGCATAGTAAGATCACTGAAGGAGGTGTTAAACATCAAGTCACCCCCCCCTGACACACACACACACACACACACACACACACACACACACACACACACACACACACACACACACACACACACACACACTGTTTCACTATGTACTAATGCAGCAGTTTGTTTCAAGCTCATTGCTGGCAATCAAGACCCCAAAGATTCATATTAATTTAGTCACTTATAGAAAAGAAATGTTAAGCTTGGCTTGATAGTACAACTGCCTATATACATAACCTTACTCTTACTCACCCATATGCTGATTCCAAGATCCTGACTGATTAGCCACAATTGTATATAATTGCAATAAATATTTGATGTAATAACATCATGCTTTGAAGAGATCATGACTTCATTCTATATGTCATCTTTATTTTTTGAGAGTCTGTAATTTTGTGATGTTGGAAGAAATGAAAAGACAACATTGAACAATATGTGTACCATCACCAGTTCATGATGAATTCCATGCTGCTTACTAATCCTGTGTAAAGTATTATCTAACTGTGTTATTTTGTTAAGATTATTTGTGTTACAGTCTGTAATCCATTCCACAAGGAATGTGCTGACAGCACTGCTGACATGGAGTCAGTGTTTACTTGGGTTCATACAGCTAGTGATAAGCTACTTTTTAGCTCTCTCACACATAAAAATTGTACTGATATTGATTTTACAGGTGTATACATCATCTTATTTTAAATATGTTATCTTTTAATGTATTGCAAGTACTTTGTGCTTTTAATCATCCATCGAGTCTGCTTTGCAAGGGTCAGTTGCTCTGAATGTTTCTAGAGGTAGACTAGTGATATTCTAATTGTCATAGTGTTCTGTACAGACATTATGTTATTTATTCAAGTGAACTATTAGAAGTTCATAGGTGAATACTAGGCAATCACTCTGCAGACCATTACATGCCTAGCCAATAGCCAGACGGTGTCCAAAAGCCAGGCAGTGTCCAAAGGTGAGAATAAAACCCTGAACCTTGTTCCTGTGAAGTAAACACCAAAACTATTATGCCATCTCCCAACCTCTAACCTTTATGCCAACTCATACCCAAGAAATTATGCTAACTCCAAACTCTAGTTGCAGATTAGCTGGATATTTTAGTACAAGTGCTTTGTAGAGGTAATACAAGTTGATATACTCTGTTCTATTGATATTGTGAAGTTCAGTAGGTTTAAGGCTCTCCTGATTTTCTGCCTTCATTACCCTGGGCCATTAACTGTTCCATTTACTAAGAACACGTGTGTGAGGTGGTTACAAGTCTGCTCAGTTTAATATTTACTATATACATACTATCTCCTATCATACCTTTACAGTCACCTTACATTCTTGTTGGAGCAGTATGTAGGCCTTCATTAATCCAGTAAACCAAGGCAATATAACTTAGTATGTTACAACATTGTCACACTACATATTTTAGCACAACACTAGTCTAAGGGGACAGTGCGGGAGTTATGTTTGCAAGCTGATTACTTGATTTAGTGTGCTTGCAATTGCCTGACATTTGTTTATTTTGGAGCCAAGGTCTGTAATGTAAATATATATATGCTGCTATTCAACTGCATTCTGAAATTTTACTGCAGGAATTAAATGTGAGGCTATTTTCTGGTTTAAAGTAACTTCTACATTGTTATGGTTTGCAGTTTACTAAAGTCATTAGTTTATTGCAGGAATCTAGGTAACTATTTACATAAAAATTCATTTTACTTAGATGTGCCTTGTCATGTCCCTAAACCTACTTGATGAACAGATCTTCGTGGCTCTAACACTGAGAGGTGTGTAAAAGAGCGGAAACCACCACAAATAACGTTCAACGAACCACTCCTTGAGCCAATAACCTACGACCACAAGTTAAAAAAACACCTTTATTCGATCCACATAAAATTGTTGACTGTGCAAAATTTAATCCACAAAAGCAGATCAATAATCCACTGTGTAGGAATAATCCACGAAACAAGTCAAGCACTTTCGTCGATAGACTTCATCAGAACAGTTAATAATGGATACTGAAACCATTTATATATATATACCTGCATCACACTGCAGTCGTCCGGCCTTCTTCATGGTTACTATGCATTTTCAAACACACATTGGTATGGTACATTTTCCAGGGTACTCCTGTTTAAGTTAATTATCCCTTTATTAACTCTGCATGACTCTTAGTACATGGCAATGCCCAGTTAAGTAAGCTGCTCACGCTTTCAATGTCATATCACTAGTTTATACATTTCAGTGCTGTGCACAAGAGACAGAAGTGTATTATCTATCATTTTGATTAGTGTAGGGTATAGAAATAATCATAGCTGTAGCATAGCATGGTGGGTCAATACATCTATAACTATGATTACATGTTTTTCCTTTATATGAACAATTATAGGAGTGCCTTTGTCCCTGTCCCTAAAAGAAAAGAAAGGCATTAGGAAAAATTATAAATCCTTGTCACCAGTTGCAATACAGAGGTGAACTTCATAAAATATATGTTTGTTTGGTGCTCTGCATAAGCATAGCTGCTTCAACTTTGTCCCAGTTTTAATATATGACTGCAGTCTAGCAATACTAGGAATTAAATTGGTTGCTTCCTCCTTCCCCTCACCCCCCATTAAGAAAGCCATAGGTGTTCCCCTTAAGAGTTAGATCTATCCCAACAATTTGCATGCCTTAATTGCATGCAAAGCTGCACAGTTCTATCCAGATGCTATTCTTCAGCACTGATATGTTTGTTTGTGTTGTGCTATGTAAAAAAGACCAGTAGAATTAATGCTTTACTTACTGTTCAAACCTTTCAGCAGGTTAAACAGCAAATGTTGTAGTCATATATGCTTATACAGAGCAGTCTTCAGTTTTCCCACAAAAGGGCCTCACTGATTCTTTTTGACAAAAATCCATTTGGTTAACTATATTTGTGCAGCCCAGTGTAGCAAAGTTGTCCTTCTCTCCTCTACCTTACCTTCATTTCCACCTGTCTGTTGTATCATTTCTATTATAACAACCCTTGTCTACACATAGTAATACTTATCAAATAGTTGGCATTCCTCTTAGAATATTCTCCACAGTCCTCTCCAATTGCTCATTGTCACCTCCAGATTCTTCAGAAGTAAGCACCCCTCCTGATAGCTTGATTTAGCTAAACAGACTCATACAGTCCCTGAACTGGACCAGTTGAATTCCTTGCATCAGGGAGAGATGTAGACTTTTCCAATCATTGTTTAGCACATCTCCTTTCCATTTTTGCTATTTTGTTCATTTGCTTTGCAGTACAGTAAATGTCTAACCATTTTTTTAGTTTATTACCTTACTTAGTCAATCTGGAAGTTGGTGTAGAGGATTAACTCTGAGAGTTGTAGTTCCTGTGGTACGGGGTTTAATGCCCTCATTTGCCTGTTATGTGAATGCAAATTACTTATGGAGACAGTGCTTGGGGGTAACTGGGACTTTGAAATGGTCTCCTGAGTGGTCCCATGGACAGGAAGCCTATGAATTACTCTCTGCTATTCAGCACTGTTGTTGTCCAGCTGTGGGGTGCTATCTTTTATTATAGTTTAGTCAGCCTCACATTGTCTTAGAGTCTATTCACATTCATTGTTTGGGTCTTTCCTTGCTGTTGTTCTCATAGCTATTCATGCCTTTGACATTTTTTATAATCATGGGTATAGATAAAATTACAGCTCTTTATAAACTTTTCTCTTTGCAGTTCAATGCTGCTGATCTCCAATTGTAGTGTTTTTTTTCTTATTATCACATATTCACATTTGATTCTTAACTTTTCTTGCTTTAATTCTCAATTTTTTTTTAACCTTCATCAGTACTCATGCACATGAAAATAGGAATAAATACTTCTCATTCTCAACAAGTTCTACCTGAGTAAAAATGACCAAAACCATTCAATGGGTCATACTGTTATTACCCATGTTCTTGTTATGGCTGCCAGAGAGCCTTGCAGCCTTAGAACTTTTGCATCTTATAAACAAATTCAGTAAAACTGAAGCGCAAAACTGAAAGAACACATGTAGGGACTTTGCAGTACCTTACATAAAGAAAATATATGTCAATTTATTTAAAATTTTTATTTGAATTTATTTTTTGGAGTAGAACACTGATCAGTTTTAAGCATGTTCATCTCAGCCTGTGATCAAGAGAAAAAATAGACAAGTGTAGAATAATACAAGTGATGATAAAACAGTACAGTGATAACGTAGCAGTTAGTATCAAACTTAGAAATGTGAAATGGAGCAAAGAATCTTAGTGATTGAGTTAGATTGGAAAATAATTCAATTAGACTTAAATGTTGTGACCTAAGAGATAACAGGTACCTTTTGCTTGTTTAACCAAATGTGATTTTAGTAGAGAACAGAGCTTGGAATAAGAGGATGAGTTTTTAATTTCAGGTGGGTGGGACTCCCACAGTTTGCCCCCAAGAATTGAGAAAGGATGGTTAGAAATATATAGCTTGGGTTGTGGGATTTGTATTTAGGGCCTTAGTGGTTCACATAGCTCGGGTTGTATGTGGGAGTGTGTCTTATTAGTTTTGATATTAAAGGAGGGAGAGTATGCTAATGTAAGAGCTTGAGCAGTTGAAATCCTAGGATTTGGCCTATCCTTTGCTTAACTGATATACAGTTTGCATTTTTTAGTATTACACAGTGTTTTTATCTCAAAATACCACTAATATATGTAACATTAACAACAAATGTCTATAATCTGAGACCCACACTATATTTTTAACTCAAAGCAGTAAACTGACTCATACCAAAAAAATCAGTTCATAGTTTTCCTCACACATTCACAGTTCATAATGGAATGCTGTGACAATGCTATAGAAATTATGCCAGAAGGAGGTTGTCTGACTCAAATAAAAAATGTCTTCTCTTTCTTCCTCTATAATAGCTAAAAAAACACAACATTTGATAGTGTACCTAACTGGACATTTAGCCAAATTATACTCTGAAGTCAAAGTTAGTGAAACATGGTGCGTATCCTTCTACTTTTGATCAACATAGTTAAAAACATATTAAAAAGAATGCTTTAACCCTGTAGGAACAACAAATTTATAATTTTCCAGGACATATATATATAGGTTTGAAGGAGCTGCACAAAACTTAACCAACAGGGCTTCTATCACTAAACTACCTCATATGAATAGTTACAGGAACTACAAGGTCTGTTTCAACCTCAGGCAAATATTCCCTATTGGATGTAGTTATTATAAATATATATTCATATATATATATATATATATATATATATATATATATATATATATATATATTTATATATGTATATAGCAATTTAAAAGGCATATTAACATCACCTTCCTGTATGAGTGATCATTTCCCAGCTCTTATCACTTGGTCACAAAAACCCAGGAAGCTCCTAAACTAGGCGATTCATACTTGATCGATATTTAAGGCATGTTGCATAGATAAGTATAGAGAAGATTGTAGGACTGGCTCCTTTGCACAAAATGAATCTAATATTGAACATTTGAACTCTTATATGAAACAGGTTGGTGATTGTGCACACGACATACATATAAAATTTAGTTACGATAAAGGCAAGGTAATGTATTTTGGAAAGGCAGCAATTCATTCATCTGTGTGTAACTACCACAATGCTGGCTAAAGTAGGTAACTCAGTATAAAGAACTTGGAATAACCATCACCTTTAACTTTTCCTTTGATATACATGCTCATCTGATAAGTAATAAAGCAAATGTGGTCTATATGTAGAAATTGTAGCACAAGAAATGAGGTGTGTCTCACATTATTTAAAACATATATTAGGCTAGTCTTAAGAGTACAACTATATTTTGGTATATACAATGCAAGACAGTTGAAATATCTTGAAAGAGTACAAAAAAATCATGAATGGTGATATTATTACATAAAAACTAATGTTACAATATCAAATGAAAATACCTCAACCTATTCACTATTTGCCATTGCTATACCCATGTTAAATTAATATTTTCCTACACTTTTTTTAATGATCCTAGTTTACAATCAATCTTGGACATAAAAATTTACAGCTGCAATCTAAACAAAAAGTCATAATGCTAAGAAATGTGATTTAAGTACCATCAGGTCAAAATCATTTCACTCCTATCTCGCTCAATAATTAGTGATATTATGACTTAAACTTCCATTTAAAGATGTATAATAAGAGCTAGGAATATGTTAAGAGACAACTGGATTGCCATGTCAGTGAAAAAGGTGTTTGATACAGATACCTTTGAGGCAATGTTCCTAAATGGCCATATAACCTATATATTAGTACACAATTTATGAACTTATGAATGTCTGAATCTACCATATCCTATTTGCTTACTAAATTGAAACTCACTAATTAGTCAACCATATGAAACAGCACAGATATGACAACAGGTCTAGCAATATTTTTCCAACATCTTAATCTCATATAGGACTGATATTATCAAATCAAAAAAGTTTTTAGAGAAATCAACAACCATAATTATATTCGTTACTAAAATAATTAGTGAAAAAGTGAGGCAAAGCTTGGATTAACTTAATCATCATGGACAAATGTGAAGACTTCCAGCAATTACCTACCCCTGTTACCTACCCAACCTTGATACCCACCCTCTCTCTCTATACCTACCTTACTACCACTCCTGAACCTATTCCCCCCTGTCTTTTTGCACTGCCATTCTCCTCATCAATCCATTTCCTAGCTACTTATTGTTAATACAGTGTTAACTCTGACATGTACATTATACTGTCTTATCTTAAAATCCTGCCTATCATTGTTACTGTATAGCCTTCTAGCCATTTATATAACTGAAATCGTATTTTATGTATAATTTGTATGTGGAGCTGTTCTCCCCGGGCCTTCACTGAAAATGGGCTCTCCAAGGTCCAGTGGACTTTCCCAGTAAGCAAATGCAATAAATAAATAAATTAAATTAAAATGCATTGCCAGGACTGAAAACAATATGGGTAACGATGCACATTTCCTGAATCATTAGTCAGTTTATCTTGGACATTCAAAATGAATGCCAAAATTAAAAAAAAAGTACTTGATACTACAGGGTGGTATTGAAATTGATCAAAGATGGCAGCATAGTCATTAGATTCCATACCAGCCAAGAAAATAAATTAGTTTATTGTAATAAATAAGGATAACATTTAGTATTTGGTGGCTTTGAAGTTGGCATAAAGCATCTACCTTTTGTTTAGTAGCTTGCATTACAGGGATATATACAAAGAAGAAAAGTTAGCTGAAAGATTTTCACAAAATTAGAGTTTGACTTCAAATGTTGAGAACATGAGGCAAGATATGTTAGCAGTATCAGTCTAAAAAATATATATTAAAGAAACAAATAGCAAGTGGAATGCAAATACAAAACTGTTGGAAGTAGTTGTTAACTTCCTGACAAAGGAGTTTCAGCAAATTAAGCAGAAAACACATTTTAAAACTTTGAGAAGAAGGAGGGACTTAAAAGACCCATCTAAGCTGGTGCAGCATTTGTGTGGTAGAATTAAAGGAATGTATTGAAA
This sequence comes from Protopterus annectens, assembly GCF_019279795.1. Taxonomy (NCBI): domain Eukaryota; kingdom Metazoa; phylum Chordata; order Ceratodontiformes; family Protopteridae; genus Protopterus; species Protopterus annectens. The sequence goes on along the minus strand of NC_056728.1, from coordinate 1,880,665,041 downwards.
GACATCTAAGAGTGGATCATGACAACTTGCACGATTCAATAAGCATAGCTATTGGATTATCTAGACCTCAAAACTCATAGAACCCACTGAGTGGAGAGGCCATCCATCATTGATGATAAGCCCTACCAATAACTAATTAGGTGCTTTAGTTGTAAACTTCAAATTAGTCAGGCAGTGTTTCAAAAAGGCTTATTATTATTACGATCAGAAAGTCAGAGCAGTAAAGTATTTTCCTGTATCAACACAAGCAGGGGGTAGGACTGCTGTGAATGCCAATAAACTTGACAAAGGTGAGGGTGGCAGTAAACAATGATCTATTTGGCTCAAATGAGAGTAGTGTAGAAAGTATAGCATATGTGACTAATTCTGTACTGAAAGTCATAAAACTTTACAAAAGTATTATCACAAAAAAAAAACTAAATGAAAATTGTCCATTAAAACAACTTTAAATGTAAAAGTCTTGGGCAATCAGAATCACCATATAGCTGAAACACCTGATGTTATATGGGTCATTTGCATACATCCCATGTGCCTCTGTTACAGGAGGTATGGGAGGTCACTCATTGGAAGTTCTAGCTTGGCTGGAGTTTTCATTTAGTTTTTTTTTCTGATTGGTTTTTCAGTGTGACCTTCTAACTCTTTGTTTTAAAAAGTATTGTCACAGAAATGTAAGGATGGTAGAGAATGGATGAGGAATAGCAGTATCTTTGGATATATAAGAGAAACAAGATCTCAAGGGTTACCTGTTCAGTGAGAATAGGAGGCAGAGGTGCCTCCAACTGGAAATGTGTTAAACACACTGATAAGTGTGACACACATGTTGAGTGTCAAAAGAGAAGTCACACTACCCCTAAGAACATTAGCCTCAGAAATAAAAAGTAGTGCAGTAGAAGGGGTTTCCCTATAGCTGCGAACAATACTTAGGGGACAAAACAGGTTGTTAAACCCAGGCTGGATGCATTAAGGATTGGGTTTGCCAGCACTTGTTTTGTTATGGTATATTATCAACTCTCACAGCGGATGGATTTTTTTATTGTAGAAAATACATTTAATAAATGTTATGTGGTAATAACTGTGATGGTAGACCTTCAAGAATATGTGGGGTTTGTATAGCTGTCTCTGGGTGAAGTACAATAGATTGAAGAATGTAGGCATCTCATTCTCATCTGATGGCTATGGAACAGGAGAACAGTGGCTTGTGGTACTCTGACCGAATTAATTTTTTTCAGACACTGTTCTTGAATTGTTTACATCTTACTATTCAGGCCAACAAATGAGTGTAGTTCTGATATTTACCCTCTGGTGTGCAAACTACCACACTGCTGTCACTGCCACTCACCATCCATTTGCTGCCCCTTAAGCAGGTCATTTGAGGAAGCGGTATCTCTTATTGGTCATGCACTGATAATATCCAGATTTACCTTTCTTTTTCACAAGAGTCAGTGCCAGGTTTCACTGCTTTGAAATACTATCTGTAAACATTTATTTATTTATTTGACATTTGTTTACCGGGAAAGTCCAGCTGGGTATGAACCCATTTTCAGCTGAGGCCTGGGAAGAAAAGCTTCATAGTATACATTAAAGAGAATTAAAAAAAAACAAACAATGGTTACAAATATTAAGACAATTTCTTAAATAAATATTAAAATAAATATTAATATTTAAATAAATATATTAAATAAAGATATTAATATTACTATTAATATTGTATTGTAATAAATTATATTAACATTAAATATTAATATTAAAACCATATTTATAATTAAATATTAAAAAAAGTCTTCAGTGATTTTCAGATAGCTGTCCATAGCTCAAACATCTGAAGACTGAAGTGGTGCTAGTGTGTACAATGGTATAGCAATCACATCATCACCCCCCCCCATTATTGATTGTGGGAAATAGATTAGAACTTGCTCCACAGGTTCTTGCTCTTGGATTTATCTTTGAAAACAAGTTGACACTGAAGTGCCAGGTGTCTTAGATTGTCAAGATATTTTACTTCCATATTGAGCATGATTCTGATATCTAGAACCCAGTTCCATTACTGGACTTACCCATAGTTATGCATGCACCGGCTTAATCTGTGTTAAATCATTGCTGTACTCAGTGCTGTAGACATTAACATGAGGCCTTTACACAGCTGCAGAGAGGGCAGAACTTTATATCAAGTTTATTAACATGTAGCATTCATTTCTGCAAAATCACTCATTTTTTTGCAGGATCTGTGTCATACCCCTATTTACTGACAAGTCTATGTCCAAGATCTTAATTCTGACTTGCCGAGCTCAATAAGGGACTGTCATAGCTGATTGTGCTACTTGTTCCCTGTGCTCCAGCCAAGCATTTTAAGGTCATTAGGAGAACTGCTTTGGTCTATTCCCATGATGGTATTTCAGCATTTAAAACATCAAAAAGGTCCTCAGACATTTAACTTTAAGGTTTTTAAAATAGAAATAGAAAACAAATACAGAGAGATCAGTTGAAAGCCATTATAACCAAGCTACAACACTGCAAAGAGCCAATAGAACAATTAATACACATGCATAGAAAATAAATGTATAATAAATATGAGTATAATAACTAACTAAATAAATAATTCATTGGCTAAAGGCAAATGTATTGAAATAAATGATAAAAACAATAAATATCATAGATGTTACTGCTTCTGTGCTTCGAAGTATTTCTTCACACAAAGCTCCTTTGGGTCTCCTACTTTTATATGAAGTACATTGATTAGTAGCCATCTGATCATACCTGATGTTAAAGCTTTCTTATCTTAAGCATTGGTTTTGGAGTTAATGGAATCATTAAGCCTTGGATATTCTGTTGTATTAAGCAGATACTGCCAATAAACTTATACTCTAAAATCATATTACTATCTTTACTCATTTCACACAACTGCATTACTTCAACTACTGCAAAATTAAAATTTAAATTAAAATTAAAATTAATTGGACTCCAACTACCATAGGACTCAACATGCTTGCATAATACATTATCCTTATCCATTTCCTTACAGTATATTTTGGTTTATAAATTATTTTATGAAGTTCTCAAGTGATCTTCCACATATAGCAATATCCACAAATTATATACACTACAAAGTTAACAACAAATGCAACGTTTAAATATTAACTCTGTCAGCGAAAGTCAACACAAAAAACAAATGCATCCACACTTAGTTTGCTGTACTGAGTGTCAGGACTCACTTATTACTCCAAAATTCCTTTTAAAACACTTCTTTATTCAGTAATATTTGCTTGGTTAAGCGCTTTCATCTACATCAAAGTAGACTTCATCAGAACACTTGTATTTATGAGGTATTGGGTTTTATATGTGCAACTGACCAATCCAACAACTCACAACCATACTTAAATTAATCAATTAAATATTTAAAGTGCTCAGTACTGAAATGTTTTCCTTCCTATTACAATACATTGTATGCTAGTAAAATGCAACGTTACTATCTGCATATCCAGTAAAAAATAATACAAAACTTTAGTAATTGGATGTTTAAAGTAATCTGCTTCATTTATTCATTTAGAATATACACAGAGACCACATTTAAAAGTTTCTCTTGCCTTGGTCAATATTTTTTAGGCATTTTTCCAAATTTATCTTTATAATATTTTGACATTCCAGGTACATGCCATGGGAAAGTTCACCACTCAAGAGTATTATATTTTTATAGGGTATGCCAAGGGTTCATAATAATATCATTAACGGCATACATATATGTAGAAATATGGAGCTTGTAGGCTAGATTATAGGAATGATCTCTTTATTTCTCTCCTTTAATATTGTTATTCCATGTTTTTATTCAAGAAAAATGCAAATTACATTTTAAGTCTGTTTTCAAAAATATCATTTTAAATGTTTCCTAATTTTAAATTTGTTTACTGGGTAAATGGGCTGGACCATTGACCATTTTCAACCATATCCTGGGCACAAAGGGAGTCAGTGAAGAGATAAGTCTATACAATATCAGTTAATAGTAGATATAAACAGTTTTGTCATTGAGAAAAAAATGTTCAGTTAAATAAATTATGTGTTTTATAATGGGTGTATATCACATTGTCAAAAACCCAAATCATCAAATCACTATTCAGGGAACGCACTTTGTCAAAGCCTCACTCGATCAAAAGGTCATTTAATCAAAGTTTTTCACAAGGAAAACCAACGGTTGGCCATCGTTGGAAATTTGCTCTTTCCCCACTGTAGTGTGATCTTGGATTTGCTATATATAATTTGGGGGAGGGTGTGCAGCCCCCCACATTGGGGGGTGTGGGGAATGTAGCCCCTCCACTTGGGTGGGTTTTAAATTTTTAGAATTCTGTGATGGTTGCAAGGTTAGCCAAGTGTGGTTTTTCCCTATGAAAGATTTTGATTAAACAGCCATTTGATGAAGTGAGGTTTTGACAAAGTGTGTTAGGTGAGTAGTGATTCAACGATTTGGGTTTTCGACAATGTGATATAGACCCTTTTATAAAATATATAACAGAAACACATTACAAAACAATATAGCATAATATGAAATGATATATCCAGATATATATATATATATATATATATATATATATATATATATATATTGGTCTAGGACTATTGCACGAAGCTACAATAGTCGAACCCAACATCACCGAACACATTTTAACAAAAGCGCTTTTACCGAAAAAGCACTTGCATTAAAATGTGTCAAAAAAAGTAAAAAGCGTTTATGCTGCACCCTACATATAAGTGGCTGTGGCCCCCCACACCCGCACCCACTTTAATATTCTCACTCCGAGACCAAACTACAGTGGGGAAAAGGGAATCCTCCTTTATCTGCACAGTAGTACAGCCTCCGCAACAGGCATACTTATGCAAAAATGCTGCTTCAGTGAACAGCATTTTCGCGTAAGTATGCTTGACCATGAGTGATTCGGGAAAAAGGGCATTGGGGATTAGTACAGAACCCATATATATATATATATATATATATATATATATATATATATATATATATATATATATATATATATATATATATATATATATATATATATATATATATATACATATATACTTCAGTCCGTTTGTCTACTTTGTTTTTAAATTGTTTAGCCAGAGGGTAGTAGTACATGGGAGGACACTCCTCCTGGCTTCCTCATTGGAAGTAAGTGTGGTAGATGCTATTTGCTGTATGTATTATAAGTAGTAGGAGTGGAATATGCTATTGGCTTCATGGGTAGTAGGAGTGGAGGAGACTATTTGTTGTAAAAGTAGCAAGAGTAGAAAACACTATTGGTTGTATAGGTAGTAGGAGTTGAGGACATGACTGGTTGTATTCACAACAGGAGTGGAGAACATTACTGGGTGTATGAGTGTAGAAGTGGAGGGCACTGGTGGTTGTTTGAGTAGTAGGAGTAGAGGATAGAACTGGTTGTATGGGTAGTAAGAATGGAGGACACTGGTGGATGTATGGGTAAAAAGAGTGGAGGACACAATTATTTGTATGCATAACAAGAGTGGAGGAGACTGGTGGTTTTATGGGTAGTAAGACTCGAATACAGAGATGGTTTATGGGTAGTAGGAGTGGAGGACACTGGTGGTTGTATGGATGGTAGGAGTGGAGGACACTAGTGGTTTATGGGTATTAGGCATGGAGGACACTATTAATACCATCCCCTCCTCCTACTAATCAGCAAGTCATGATATTTTCACACACTTGCACTACCCACCCTGGAATAGCAATTTAAAAATGACACAGACAAATGCACTGATCAGATAATTCTGTTTAACAAACTACTAGAACTATTGCCTGTTTAGATGTTCTTTCCATAAAATATCGAATGAAGAAAAGAACGATTTTCTCCTGTGATTTATTTGTAGTGAAAGGTCTAATGAAAGCAGTTTACTCTGTATAAAGGAAAATAGCCTTTTGCTGGACTTTAAAAAAGTGGCCTCTCAACATAGATTTTCTTTCCAACTGGTACAGTCAAGAAATACAGCTAGAACAACTGGCTAAGTAAAATACTGCTGACAGTATATGAGTAGCCATAGTAATCATTGAGATGATGTAAAATATTTATAAAATATTACAAAATTAATAGTTATTGTTTTTATTATGATTTATAAAATCTCATTTGAGATTTAGAACATAATAGTTATTACCATGGCAATAATTAGTTTGTTGCATAGTTTAACAATATACACATTTTTAGAAACCCGTATGGTTCCAGAGACAAGCACAACTGTTTGAAATGTGAGGGCATAGTTTTATTTTCACATACAGCACAGGATGCAACTGTTGAATGTTAGCATACAAACTTCCATAGTTCCATTGGAGAGAAGCAAATAATGCAGAACTTCAGATGCAAGTCCATCATTATTAGTTACCAAAGTGTCTGCACTATTTATTTGTTTTATGCATTTTTGTTCATTTGCTTTTTTTGTTTGGCACAGTGATATATTTTACCATCAGCATAATCATTTTTTTCACAACTAAATCTGTACTGTTTTGTAGCAATAAGTCTATTGCATATATATGTTTGAACCTCATATGGCCGAGACCATATGTTCGAACTTGCAAATGTTAGATCGTACTGAATGGAGATCTCTGTACAGTGTAGAACGGAAAGATTTCCCTTTTCCGTAATGTAGTGCGATCTCGGAGTTGGTATATTTAAGTAAGGGGGTGTGGGGGGTGCAGGGGGGCATAACTACAGACGTTTAATTTTGTTTTTTGTTATTTTGCTTTTTTTTACTTCAGTGTTCGAACTATTACAAATTCAAACATATGGTGCTGGCCATATGTGGTTTGAACTTGTAATATGTTTAATCTACTGAAGTAGATCCATATATTTTTATATATATATATATATATATATATATATATATATATATATATATATATACATATATATATATATATATATATATATATCTTCCTTAATCCTTATTCTTATGGACAACAAATACAGGAAAGATTTTTAGTTTAGCAAGCAATTTATTAATCTAGCCATGGGACTCCTCCCTCTCTTCTACTTCATATATTCTTTGCTGAATTTGTTATTATAAACTTTCTGCTTTTCTACACATTCAAATTTGTTATTACTGTATGTTCACAATACATTCATCATTAACTCCACTTGTCATGAATAATATATTTCAAGCTTACTTTGAGTACATTTTAATTAGGGTGAATTTCAATTTATGTAATGGAGCATTTAATTATTTGTATTAATATTTATTGATAATTACATTAAATTTAAATATTTCATTACATGTTTATTTGCTCTCAGCAATGAGCTGACTTATTTCTTTTGGCTTCACTGAGCAATTATTTTCTAATATTGCTATTTCCAAAGTTTACAACCATAAAGACAAAAGTCTGAAGTACCAGTTATCATTCAAATGGCAAAACAATGTTGGATTTAGTTGTGGTTATTCATCCAGCTTAGTAAATAAGAATCATGAAAGGATGACTCCTTGTGGTTAATTATGACTATATTGCTGGATTTAGGAAAATTACCTTCTGAATATTTTGCAGTAGACCAGTGGAATTAGCTACCTTTCCTGATTTGGATACGCAAATTAGGCCTCCTTCAGTCGGTCCCTGAAGTAACATCTTTATGGATGGGTCTACTTAAATTCAACAGCAGCAGCCTTTATTTTAATATTTTACTGAAACAAACCAAACCAAAAACAAAAACTAGTCCATTAAAACAGCAATGGTCAATGTATAAACCAGCCTGGAATGGCAAAAAATCCACAAAAAGTTTATCTACATGTTAAAAGCCATTGAATATAAAAATATACCAAACTTTAAAAAACAAATGTAAAGATAAGTGTGCTCATCCAGTTTTACTGGCCTTCATCAGACAATTGAAATTATTATATGATACGTTTAAATATGATTTGATCATGCATTACATTCAAAAACTTAAAAAAAATTGTAACAGCCATATATAAAATACCTCCAAAAATGCATTGAGCTTGAGTACTCTGAACCTCAGATATCTACAATCACACATTTAACCAACTTAATTCCCAGATAAAAATTAAATAAAACATTTTAAAAGAGAAGATGCTATGTGTTAAATTAGTATGAAATGTTGTAAAAAGCTTATATATGTACACTAAGTTGTGAATATTGATTTGTGCACTTAAAACTTAGAAAAACATTGTAACAACCCTGTATTAAGTACCTCAAAGGGTACATTGAGCATGTATGCCTGAACAGTCGGAGAAATACAATCATTAATAAATAGATTAAGCAAATAAAATTGAAATAATATGAAAATATTATAAAAATATTTATGCACCCATTATTACTAAAAAACTGCATTGAATTTAGGCAAGAAAAATTGCATAGGTTTTCTACAAGCTCAAATAGGTTTGCCTTGATGAAGATGGTGGACCGGATTTATGAAGGCTTGCACGGAGTGTAAGAACAGTGTAAGATGGCAGACAGGCAATATGTCTGCCGAGCAATTCAGCAATAGCCAGCAGGGGCGTGCATGAGAGCTTCTAAAGCTACTCTTGCATGGACAGTGTTATGGTATGCAAATTACCTCATTTGCTGCTGAAAGCTATGCAAATGAGGTAAATTTGCGATCCAGGAACCACTAACCTGCCTGTGTAAGAGTAGTGTTATCTGCAGAAATGTACACCGTTGGTAACGGAGTACCGCTCTGCAAATAGCTAAACGGAGCTATGACAGCTCCAAATAAAGGATGCATCTAGTTGAGTAAGGATGCCAATGGCCAAATATAAGGCCATTGGCATTATCAAATGTTGTAAATCCGTAAAATCCAATGTTATTTTTTTCCCCGATCGCCGATGTTTAAGCATAGCACAGCGTCGCACAAACATACTGCGCTTTAAATAAAATGAAAAAAGGGAAAAATAGCCACAAATGTGCATTTACACTAAAAAGCTTGTTCTGCCATGCAGGTGAATGGCAGGCTGCAAACAACATGGCCACTGAGTAGTGGTGGGGGCTCAGTGTGAGAGATGTAACCAAGCATTAGTAGGCAATCCTGTGCAAATGAGGATAAGGATAGTGAATCCCAATTTTCCCCGGCATGTGAGCCATGTCCCTAGTGTGTAAGTGTAGGAGTAGGGTAGGAGTCAAGTAGAAGATAGGTGACATCATGAGGAGGTATGTCTGAAAGAATGTAAGGTGATTGGAGCACAGTGGCTTGTGTTTGCTCTGAGTTGCTCAGGATTGCAAGAGGCGTGTTCACAGTAGTACTAACTGAAAACAAGAAACCAAAGGCGTACACCGTGGATATATCTGAAAATTCTTGTAAACGTGCTTACACCGTGTGCACGCGTGTGTGCTTGTTTGTGTGCCGCTGCCCCTTGTGGAAACAGAAAGGGGAAAAGGGAAGGAAAAGAAGTAGTAGGAAGTTAACCAAAGTGAACTAGCAGAGCTGCAGGTGAAATATATCACAATCAGCCAATTAGACAGGCAGTCGACTAGCCCAGCCAAGCCCAGCAATTTAAACTCTGCAAACACCAGTCTAACCTGTTTTTTCACAAGAACTCTGCAACATTGCATCATAGAAAGAGTGAAAACTCAAAAAGCTTAAGGCTGACAAAATGTTAGGGGCTGCCATTGCTATTATAAACCAACATGTGCAAGGTGCTGAGGGTGATGATGTTGTGAATGCTGCTGAGCAACCCACAGTGAGGAGACGGAGAAGAGTGCACAGACCCAGGGTAACCTACCAGGGGCTACATGAGCTGGAGATAGTGGAGTGCTATAGAATGGACAGAGACCTCCTTCAGCAAATTGTTGAGCTGTGCCGGCAATGCCTCACACACAGAACCAACAGAGGGGAACCCATCCCAGTGGATGTTGGCCTATGAATACTAGCTACAGGTACCTTCCAGAGACCAACTGGTGATATGATGGGGGTTTCACAGGCATCAGCATCCAGGGTACTGCATCAGTTCCTGGATGCCATGTCAGCACATGTCGGTGAGCATGTATATTTCCGCAATTCCAGTGAGTCATTGTCCAGCAATATGCGTCTTTTCCACCAAATAGCGGAATACCCTGAGGTGGTGGGTGCAATAGACTGCACGCACATACACATCAAAGCACCACCAGGTGAGCGGGGTAGTGTCTACATCAACTGCAAGGGCTTCCCCTCCATCAACTGTCAGGTCATGTGCGATGCCCAGGTCATAATAATGAATGTGTGTGCTGACTGCCCTGGAAGCTATCACGATTCACACATCTGGCATCTGATGCAGCTGTACCAGAGATTTGCCAATGGGGACATCCTTGACGGTCACCTAGTGGGGATGCTGGATATGCACTGGAGCCGTGGCTGATGACACCCATCAGAAATGCACACACACCTGAACAAGAACTCCATAATGAGGCACACGCACAAACAAGAAACATTATTGAGCATGTGTTTGGGATGCTCAGGTCACGATTCAGGTGCCTGGACACATCTGGTGGAGCCTTGCAGTACTCAACAACTACATGTACCCAAATTGTCATGGTATGTGCCATGCTACACAATATGATCCTGCGAAAACAGCTGCAGCAGGAACAGCATGGGGCAGGGCCAAACAGCCCCCCACCATTGCCAAGGCCTGCACAGGCACAGCGTGACTCGGAGGAGGAACAACCTGAGCCTGCCCCAGTAGGCAGAAGGAGGCATGCCCAGTATGCCCTGGCCTTGGCAAAGAGGCAATTCATAGCACATACACTGACTCAGTAGGAACCCTGGAAATTACACCTCTCTCTGACTCGCACATACAATAAAAAGGATTCCTAACTCGACACTACCTGTTTTCAAACATGTATATGGCGTGTACTATGTGCATCCAACATAGGCAGCCCTGCAGCACCACCTGAGGCATCATTGCCCTATATTAAGCAATATAAAGCAGTGTTAAGCACATTTTACCACTATGTAGCATATTTAAGCACAATTGCGCTGAGCTGCACGCCACGCAAACTAGCGCAACATCTTGCAACATTGGGCAATGTTGAGCAAAGTCAGGCAAAGTCGGCTAAACACACTCACACCTGCTTTACTGTTCCTTAACCAGTCAGGTCTGCCCAGCAGGAAAATAAAAAGCAGTGACAGGGCTCGAACTCAAGATACTGTGCACTATAGTCACAGTACTGAACCACTAAGCCATGACAGCATTTCACTGGCACAGACACAACAGGGCAATTGTAGACTAACACAAACACAAACAAATGCTGTATCATGCCCTCTAAACTTCCTCCCAGGCCTATGCAGACAGATAACAGCAGGCCAGGCAGTGTGATGTGGGTTGGGTAGGCTATGAAGTCTTAAACTAATACATGTGAAATTGGAAGCTAAGTTCTGTAGTACAGTAGTATGCCTCAAGCCAGTAAAATAGACAACAGTACAGACTGAAATGGAGTACCTGACATAGCAGTTCAGGCCTAGCAAATGTGTATAAGTGTCAGGTGAACCCCTCATCCAATGTACACCCACAGTAACAATCAGGTGTGCCCTCTGGGTAGAAATGTACAAATAATAGCTGTCCCCCACTGTATGTATAAATGTTGATAAGTCTATGCAAAGTGCCTCCTCGATGCCCTACAGGCACAGCGTGCTTTCTGTCGATGTACAACACAAAAGTGAGCCCTGATGTAAAAAACAACTTGATTTTTCACACACATATAGTATATATGTCCATACTGGGCATGCTCACACACCAACAAATTTAGCAAATCTCAGTCAGCAACATACTGAAAGGTCATGCTGGGCATGCTCACACACTTAAATAAATGAAGCAAATGTCAGTCAACAACATACTGAAAGGTCATACTGGGCATGCTCACACACTTAGGCCATGTCTGAGTACAGCAGCGGGCCACATATATCTGGCAGTTGCAGTTCTTACCCCAGAAACTTGTCACTATTCACCAATCCTGCCTTGTGCACACAGTTACATGAAAACCGACCCATATAATATATTGGACTCCTGTCATAAACAAACTATGTACTACAAGTACTGAACTTTTTCAGAAAAAGTGAAAATTCAAAGAAGACCAATAAATCTCCGATCAGTATCATCAATAAACAATGAGCACTCCTAACATCATCCAATCCATGCTCTGGCAAAAATATTGTCAAAGAGTCCATAGAGAACCATGAAGCTTTCTTTGCAATGTCATATATATCAATGTAAACACATATATGTTCTGAGTCAGTGCAAACTGTAAATGAATACATGTACATGACTGACACCGGCAACATCTTGTAAGACAGGTTCATACATATTTACCCCCTTCTCACTGACAAAAGGGCCCATTATCATACCTGGAGATTGTGGAAACCCAGAAATCACATATACAATGGTTAAACAGCACTTTCCAAACCTAAAAACACAGCATCTATGCAATGACATGGCTCCCCTAGCTGTGTCATATGTGAACTCCAAAACAAACAGACCCTGCACCTGAACAGTTTGTTGAGACTCACTCTCTGTACAGGATATGAAACTGTTGAATGCGTTACAGAAACATTTGGTACACTCCACAAGTGTTGGTGCACAACAGACCATATGAACTATTGTCTTATAAGCCTATTAAGCCTGATCTGCAAGGCCATGGAGTCCATCATGATGGAACTCATAAACAGAGCTATTGTGAGCCTACAAACACCCAACCCTACCAATTTCTGTCAGGGGCAGTTCATGGTTCCCAAACCTGCTAGACTGTTTTCAAGGCAGTCACCCAGGACATACATCAATGAAATGAGCTACACATGTCCCACATAGACCTTGGAAAGGCGTCTTCCAACATCCCAGACACATGTTGTATCCACAAAATCAACAACCAGTGCATAAATATGTATGTCATGTGATGGGTTGCCAACTGGGGCACAGATAGATCCCACAAGGTAAGAATTGTGGTCTTCTGTTCAAGATGGTAACAACTGCTGTCCCCTATGGCTCAGTCCTGGGACCCCTCCTTTACTCATCAGTCATCAGACCCATCAGAGAGTACCACAGCACACTTGTGATGAATCTGACTAGGCACCTTCAGCAGCTGGAAAGACCACTGAAGTACCTCAACAAGATGATTACTGGCCTCAAACAGTTGCCCCATGCAACCAGACTGAATTTAACTCAATCTGTACTCTGTTGCATACTGTCTACTCAGGAGATCTCTGCCCAACAGACAGGTCCATGTCCAATGCAGAACTGATGTACATGTGCTATCTGAAGTAAACACAAGCTCACTGTACCACATGCTCTAGGGATATCATCATCACAACATTAAATTGAACATGTTGGAGGGATACATGACTAACTCACAGACTTCCCTTGCTTTGGAACAGGCTCCCAACCAACATTAAGATGAGACCCTCACTGACACTCTTCCAGAGGAGCCTTGATGAGTGTATGTGAAACTGAACTGTCACACCATGGATCACTTCATCAGCTCTACTACACAGAGGCCTAGGGAACTAACTCCATGGGTGGTGATAGCTGAATACTCTGGCCATACTAATATATGCCTTCAGGCAGATAGCCTATCCCCTACCTATGTACCTATATATATATATATATATATATATATATATATATATATATATATATATATATATAGTTAGGGGGAACACAGTATAATAAGCCAAAGATGATTGGGCAGAGATGTGTGTAAGAGGGTGACCATGACAGGGAGCCTTCCAAGACTGTCCCACCCAGCACACATCCCAATGGCACGAAAGACATGAGGTGCACATCTCCCCCACTGTACATAACAGCCACCAGTATCTGTAAGCATTACAGTGTATGTGGTCCATGTGCCTGCTGTACAACATGACTGTACAATGAAGTACACATCTACTATCTGAAGACATGTACCTGTCACATAGGTCCATAGGTATGTAGTAGACTATCTCCACGAAGGCATATATCAGCCTACGCAAGTTGTGCAGCTTTCACCACACCATTGGGTAGTCTCCCAAGGCCTAGTACTAATAGTTAGTACCCTAAGCCTTTTTCTAGTGGGGCTGCTGATGTGATGCCTGTCATGAACTGTCTGTTTCCCATCCACTCATCAAGATTCCAATTGAAGAGTGTCAGTGAGGGGTTCTGTCTGATGTACATTGGGATTCTGTTCCACAGTAAGGCAAGTGTCTGGGATGGTACTCTATCCCACCAGCATGTTGTATTCATCGTTCCAATGAGGTTCATATCCCTGGAATGTGTACGGCGACTCAATGTTGTTATGTGTAGATGGAGCATGTTCAACAGTTATGTGTTGGACATGGATCTGTATAGGCAGAGTGTGCCTCTGCATAGGCGGTACGCAACGAAGAACAGATTTAGTTTTACCAGTTGTGTTGCATAACACAACTGTTTGAGGCCAGTAATCCTCTTGGTGAGGTACAAATGTGGTCTCTACAGCTGCTGGATATGCTAAGTCGAATACATCCAAAATGGTGCACTGTACTCAATGATGGGTCTGATGATGTAAGAGTAGAGTGCCAATGCTACCTCTTTGGATCCTGATGCAAACCCTTTGTTGATTAGGTGGGCCACATAGGATCTCCCAATCACTTTGGCAACATGGTTGTCAAAGGAAAGGTGACTATCTACTTGTGTCCCCAGATCCCTTATAACCATGTCATTTTTAAGGGTGTAACACCCATGTGGTAGTTTGTGGGTATTTTGATTTCAACAAAGAGGATCACTATGCATTCCTCCACAGTGAGCTTGAGGCCATGATTCTGACACCACACATCTGTCTCATAGAGACCCTTCTGGAGAATATGTCTGTCTTCCGGGGAATCTATAATGGCAAACACTTTACAGTTCCCAGGAAACTTAGTCAACCACAACTCTCCTGTGTTGGAATGTACATTTGAGAAGTCTATACCAAACAGGAGGGACCCCAGGACTGAACCCTGGGGGACACCAGTCATTACTGGTGTAGAGTCTGACATGTAGCCAACAACTCGTAATGTGTGGGATCTTTCTGTGAGTGAGTTTGCAATCCATCTTGTGATGTATGAATTCATGGCCAGGTTGGTGAGTTCATCTATGATACCTGACTGGGGAATGGTGTCAAAGGCCTTAGTGAGGTATAGGTAGGCTGTGTGGAGCTCATTTCAATCATCCATAGCCTGGGTAACTGTCAAAGAAATCCTCCCAGTTCAGGAGGCGTGGTCTGCAGTTGACGAAGCCAAACTGTGTGTGCTCAACTGTGTGAAGGTTCCCAATCTCTGTATTGTTGACTTCCATTATCATTGGCTCCATTGCCTTGCAGAACACACTTGTCAGGCTCATAGAGCATGAATGCCAAGGGCTTTTCATGGCCCCACCCCTGTGGAGTGTGAAGAACGTTGCTGTGCAGCATTCTATGGGTACATATCCTGTAGAGAGCATGTAGAGAGAGGTGTAGGTATCCTTGATGAATATGGATACATCCTCACCCTATGTGCTATGATTCAGGTTCTGATGCTGGAAGGTATGGAATGAGTAGTATCCTGGTAGTGCTGGTGTGCTGTCTGGAGCCTTGAACTAGGTTACCGATACTGCACAGATATCAATATTCTCCATAATGAGAAGTGCCTTGAGTGTGTGCATCTGGAGGCTGAGACTTCTGGCAATGAGTAGCATTTAGCTCACTTAGTGGTTATTTGTGTTGGTTATGGGATTTGGTTTGTCTTGCATGACCAGTGTTCCACACCTGACATCAGTGCCTCATTGGTCCCATCTGACCATAAGCTAATTACCCTACATGTCCACATTCTGGACCCAACCATGTTAAAAATGTCTCCAAAGCCAACTTCATGCTTCTTAAGACAGAAGTGCTGAACTGCAGGACACCCATGCAGATGGACAATACAGTTATGACTACTGAATCCTTCACAGTTGCACTTCATAAGCACTTACATGACTGCATGCATCGTGCTATCCCAAACAGAACCAAGATGCTAACCTCCAAGAGAAGGAAGCTAATCTGGTGTTCCCCTGCCATAAACAAACTGCACAACAGAAGGAAAATACTGTTGCAAAAGAGGGTAAAATCCCATGAGGGGAGGAGCTCCATGGTCCACATCAGTAGGAAGCTGTGATCCATGATAAAATCCTCCAAAGCTAGTTAAGAAAACAAAATCGACACTGATTCTAAAGACAACCACAAAGTATTCTATAGCTACTTCAAGAATCTCAATGGCAACATTCAGTTCTGCTCTGAGTTACAGCACAATGGCACTAAATTTACAGACCCAACTGATATTGCCAACATCCTGGCAGATAGGATCAGTGCTAACTTTACCCCCCTCTCACCCATGAAAGAGCACATCTCTATAACTGAAGACTGCAAAGTTGCTGTCATCATGGCTGCACAGATAAAAAACACTCTCCAAAGCCAGGAACACAGCATCCATGGGACCAGATAACATCCCAGGCTGTGTTCTACACAAACTACAGAATGAACAGGCACCACACCTATGTACCATGTTCAGTCATGGCCTCACCTCAGGCTTTGTGCCTGCTGAATGGCGCACAGTGATGGTTATCCCACTACACAAGGGGGGGGAGCCACCATGGTCCCCAGGAACTAGCGGCCCATCAGCCTGATGAGCCTGCTCTGCAAGGTCATGGAATTTATCATCATATAACTTATAAAAAAGACACTGGTAATCTCCAAACTCTGGACCACAACCGTGTTGGGTTTGTAAAAGGCAGATCATGTCTCCTGAACCTGATAGATGTCATTGAAAAAGTCACCAGAACCATAGACAAGGTTAAGGTGGTTCACACAACCTATGTAGATCTTGCCACGGCTTTCAACACCATCCCCCACTCTGGAATTATAGATAAACCCACTAAACTAGGTATAAATCGCTATGTCATAAGATGGGATGCCAACTGGCTAACTGACAGAACACACACTATGAAAGTAGCAGACTCCAAATGCAACATTAGACCAGAGACAAGTGCAGTACCACAGGGTTCAGTCCTGGGTCCTGTCCTGTCTGGTATCTACTTCCCTGAAGTAAACTTTAACATGGAAGGTCTGTGGCTAATGAAGTTTCCAGATGACTGCAAACGAGGAGCCATAATCGAAACTACTGAAGATCTGGACATCCTACAAAAGGGCCTCACTGAGACAGATGCCTGGTGTCAAAGCCATGGCCTCAAGCTCAATGCCAAAAAGTGCATTGTCATCCATTTTGGTAAAAACTCTGTAGCCATGAACTACAACATAGGTTGTCGTATACTTAACACTGAAAGTGTAATAAGAGACATTGAGTCACAGGTGGACAGTGGACACACCTGTGATAATCACATCCCCGCAGTAGTCTGGAAATCCTTCTACGTAGCACACCTCATCACAAAAGATGTTTCATGCAGAATAGAAGAGGACATTGTTCCCCTCTACTCATCACTCACTAGATCCATAATAGAGTACAACACCCCTTTGCTATGTACCTCACAAGACATCTACCACAACTGGAAAGCCTGCAGAAATACCTCATAAATAGCATTAGTGGCCTGAGATACATGCCATACACAGACTGTCTCAAAATGGTACAGCTGTACTCTCTCGCATATCGCCTACTCAGAGGTCTCTGCCTAACATACAAAGCTATGTCAAACACAGAGCTGTTGAATATGCTCCACGTGAAACACTCACAATCCCTTTGATCTTCGGCCCCAAAACCTAGAGTGAAATACAAAAGGAAGTGGTGTATCCATTTACCTTATGGATACCCACACCTTCAGGTTAGTGGCACAGCATGAGGCTTTGGAGACCATGCAAGTGCAACTAACATTGGGCAAAGCTGCTTATCAGATTGTAGCCTGCTACAGATCACCTACCTTGTCTCAGGAACCTCACTCAGTATTCCTGAGAACAGTGGGAAATATAAAGGTCCTACCAAACACCATTATATGAGGAGGTTACAACTACCAAAACACTGACTGGGAGAATTACTCGTGTACAATGTGCTTTGCCCAATGCTTCCCAGAGTTTAAAAACTCAAACGCTCTGGAACAGCTGGTTACCATGCCCACTAGAGGTGACAACATACTGGACCTGATCATCACCAACATGGGGTACCAGTGTTCCACAACAGAGATAAACCCCTCGCTGGTAATACCAGATCATAAAGTAATCACACTGGACATCCACATCACACCCCCCCCCCCCACAGTCAAGGAAACCATTGTGAAGAAAGTTTCTACAGCAAACAGCACACTTCTCAAGACAAAAGTGGAAAGTTCAAAAGCACCCTTGCTATAGGATAATGCTATACAATCTGCACAATCATTTACAAGTGCATTCTATGAGCATCTACAGGGATGCATGGATTGAGATATGCCAAATAAAACCATGATGCACTCCTCCAAAAATAGGAAACCAATCTGGTGGTTGTCGCACATAAATAAGCTATACAACAGAAGGAAGGAACAAACACATGATAGAGCAAACTTCACATAAGGAAAGGCATCACTGATCATTATTAGGAAGAAACAATGATCGCTCATAAAATAATCCAAGGCCAGTTTCTAAAGAAAAATTGCCAAGGAATGTAAGAATATCAGCCAAAAAGGCTTCGTGAGCTATACCAAACATTTAGGTGGAATCTCTCAAAAATGCTGTCAGCTACTGCAAAATGGAAAAAAGATACACTGAACCAACTTACATTGCCCACATCCTGGGGGACAGGTTCAGTGCAAACCCCCCACCCACATCACCCCCAAAAGGGCCTGTGTCCATCCCAGAAGAATGCAGAGCACCAGACTTCATGGACATGCAGCTAAAAACAGCCCTCTCCAAAGCTAAGAACACAGCATCAATGGGACTCGATGGTGTCCCAGGCTGTGACTTACACCAGCCCCAAAAGGAACTACACCCTCACCTACATTCACTGTCCAGACTCAACCTTAACACAGGCTATGTACCCAAGGAATGGCATACAGCAACAGTCATCCAGCTCCACAAATGTGGTGCCACAACAGAGCCTGGAAACTATTGCCCTATAGGCCTACTCAGCCTGGTCTGCAAAGCTATGGATCAAATTATCATGGAACCTATAAACAGAGACCATGGGGACCTCCAGACACTGGACTCTACCCAACTTGGCTTTGTTAAAGGTAGATCCTGTCTCTTAAACCTAGTTGACTCATTTGAAACAGTTACCAAGGAAATAGATGGAGGTGAAAGTAGTCCACACAGCCCACCTGGACCTCACTAAGGCCTTTCGACACCATTTCCCCACTCTGGCATCATGGACAAGATTACCAGCTTGAACGTTAACAGCTATGTCACAGGATGGGTGACCAACTGGCTCACAGATCAAACACACATGTTCAGAGTTGCATGTGCCATGTCCGACTCTAAACCAGTCACAAATGGCATCCCACAGGTATTGGTCCTGGCACACCACCTGTTCAGTAGATACTGCTCAGAGATACAGGCAAGCACGGGAGGAATATAGCTGAACAAGTTTGCAGATGACTGATAACTGTGGTCTATAATCGACTCCACGGCTGACACAGACATCCTACAGAAGGGTTTTACAGAGACAGATACCTGGTGTCAAAACAATACCCTCAAGCAGAATGCCAAAGAATGCATAGTCATCCCCTTTGGATAAAACAAAGTGCACACAAATTGCCACATAGGTGGCAATCCAGTATGTACGGAGAATGTAATTATGGCCCTGGGGACCCAGGTAGATAGTAAACTCTCCTTTGATGATCACATTGCCAAAGTGTCTACAAATACCTTCTATGTAGCCCACCTAATGTAAGCCACTTTGTCTAGTCTGATGATGTCACCATCCTACAAATATACATATGGAAAGGAGAACTACCAGTAATGTGTACAGCGTGTCGAGTAAATGTGCACTACTCTAGTATCATTAAGTAGTTGCGTAGGGGTTTGAATCTTGCAGTTGACAACTGTATGTGTGTGTATCTCTTTGTAGAGGAGCAACCTTTTTGGAGACAACTACAGCACCTTAAAAGTGGTATAGTTATCTTTGTCAAGTCAGATGATGTCACCATCCTACAAATATATCTGTGGAAAGGAAAACTCCCAGTAATGTGTGTAGCGCACCGTGTAAATGCATATTGCTCTAGTATCATGAGGTTGTTAGATAGGGGTTTGAATTCTGCACTTGACAACTGTATGACAGTGTGTGTATCTCCTTGTAGAAGAGCAACCTTTTTGGTGACAACTACAGCACCTTAAAAGTGGTATACTTATCTTTGTCAACTCTGATGATGTCACCATCCTACAAATGTACCTGTGGAAAGGAAAAATAACAGTAATGTGTATAGTGCGTTGTGTAAATGCGTACTTCTCTAGTATCATAAAGTAGTTAGATAAGGGTATGAATCCTGCAATTGGTGAGTGTGTGTATGCTCTATGTGTGTGACACAGTTGGTCACTGTGTTATGGGTTTTGCTTTTACTACTGTATGACATATCACAATGACAACAGGATGTGCAATGCACGTTAGGTAGCTGTGTGGCAAATACATATACGTACGTGGCCTCAATTATTTCAGAGGTGGGAACCCTACTTTCTCCATGAACACATCTGTTATGTTTGCCAGAGTGTGCTGCCGCTTCCCAGACCTTAGGTCACATCTGTATGCTTGTGACAATCCCAGCCACTGCAGTGATCCCTGGCCTAGGTCATCAGTGTCACGCACACTAATTACAGTTTCTACTGAATAGTGTGAGTGAGGGTTTATGCCTGAGGTATATTTCAGACCAGTTAAAATGCAGCAAAGTCTGTCAATGATGGCTATTCCTTATAGGTGTACAACAACCTTTGTGGATATGCATGCAGACCCCTTATTGCTTATGTGATTCACCGAGGGATTTTAAAATACCTTTGGAAATGTGATTACCAAAGGAGAGATGATGTAACACTTGGCTGTATGTACACATCGGTACCTGTCAATATGTTGGGGGCTACTACCTATGTGGTACTGTGGGGATACTATGTTTTGTAAAGGTGGATGACCTGCTTTAATTGGCTTATAGCTTTACAGCATGGGTTTGACAACAGGTATCTGTCTGTATGATACCCTTGTGGAGGATGTGCGTGTCATCTAGAGAATGCATTATAGGCCACAGTATGCATTCCCAGACGTGGACGGACATATCCCTACTGTATTTGCTTGTATCTAAGTGAGCTATATGGCAATCAGGAGTGGTCCCAGGAATTGGTGCAGGTGAACACCACTGGTTACTGGCATAGTATAGCTCCTGAAGGGTACAAATGTTACTGTGTGTCCTACATCTGTGTGTCAGTTGTCAAGACATCATCTAACTATTGTTTATGGTTGGGCTGTAGAGGTTATGTATACTACCAGAATGCAAACCAATGACAGATAGTAACAGTATCACCCAAAGCACAGTGTCAAACCATATCATACACACATGTGTACCCAAGTTCCAAAATGTGTTTAGTACAATGCATACTGTCCACCAATACAAACTATGGAGTGTTGACACTGTATAATACAGGGCATGTCACCCTGCCCATGTGTCCACTATGCACGTACATGCAGACAGTGCACCTCTACCATGTTCACAAATGTACACCTGCAAACCTGTGCTGCACACATCCCACACGTACTGTATACTCTCTAACACATGCTGCCAATACTACACACATCATCCAAGTGGCACGTGGGCGGACAATACACTATTGGGATTAACACTGGTGTAAACAATACTACATTGACAATCATAGCTTTAATAATCATGCCTGCTCAGCTACACCTTCAAGGATAACATTACACTTTACTGCTGACAACATGCTAACATTGCTATACTGCCATAAAGTCACCCTGTGCATCAGCACCATGCTAGCCTGTTCCTGCATCAATGTTACAGATGACAGGAGTTGGCACAGGTTTCATCATATGCACAGGGTGTGTTGTTGGTTTGGCAGAGGCCTACATTGAGCCATACAATTGACGTGTGTGTGTGTGTGTGTGTGTGTGTGTGTGTGTGTGTGTGTGTGTGTGTGTGTGTGTGTGTGTGTGTGAGGGCCAAGAGTACTAGTATGGTCCAATGTTGATGTAATGTGTGCGGGTATGTGTTAGCCCTAGGTGTCTGGTTTATGTGTGTGTGTGTCTGCATGCACACAGTTCCACCATGTGGCTGCCATATACGGGGATTTGTGGGACAGCCACAGACTGTACTTGCCAGGCTTTACAGATCACGTCTCTGGCCATGGATACGGTACCTGTACCTGGCAGAGGTGCTACTGACAGTAACAGGTACTGAGCCAGACTGAGTACTATCCTCAGAGGTAGACATATGTACACTGGACCCAGGTCCCTGCTGGGGACTGTCCAGAGCCATGCGCATGTGGTCTTCTAGGGCAGTCTATGGACAGCCCACCCCCAACATTGCTGGGGCTGGTACTGGCACTACGGGAGCGGCTGTGACTTGAGGGACATCTGCAGTGACTGCCAGCTGCTAATGTTGCTGGCATACATCCATGTCGATGTCTCACCCGTCCCGCACTGTCCTGACACATGGGCATAACATTGCGGAGGACATCTAATGTCTCACCCCGATGTCTATCCATGACCTCAGTGTAATTACAGATGGCACCTGCTAGGCCACGGATACTGTCATTTAAAGCAGTGTTATGTGCCCTCTGTGCCCGTAGTCCATGTCTGGTGTACCGTTCCATACGTGCCTGTGCCTCCATGACAGCCTGGAACATGCATGAGGTTGTAAGACCTGTGGCACATCTGCCAGGGGCATGATGACCAGCAGTGCTCCGATGAGAACCCCTGGACATCTGCCTATGTGGTACTGTTCCAGACCTCTGGGTATGGCTACTGTGTCCAGATGCATGTGCCATAGGTACCACACTGTCCTGGCCATTGCTGACTGTAGACTGTCCCTCAGCTAAGGGCATTGGTGATGAGGGATGTATTGGCAGTATGACTGTGTGCATGGATGGGGAGGACAGTTGTGTACTGTCGATTGGTGGCCCAATGACAGACCCTGGCAAACATGCCTGTGCCTCAACACACCTATCCTCATTATCACTATTTGTGTCAGTGACATCAGGTTCCCTGCTGCAGTGAACCAGCCCAACCTCAGCACCTGTGAGAGAAGACAGGAAACACACTTTACGACCTGTACATGATGTCAGAATACATGAACAAATGCACACATGCACACGTGCACACATGCACACATGAACACATGAACACATGAACACATGCCCACATGCACACATGAACACATGAGCACATGAACACATGCACACATGCACACATGCACACAACTACACTCCTCACTAAAGCAGAGACACACACACACACAGACACACACAAACACACACACACACACACACACACATACACATACACACCACCAGCAATCCAGAACATACCCAATAGTGGTTGATGGTGGGGTACAGTATCACAAGACAAACAGTCATATCACACGTATCAGCATGCAGGACATGTGTTGCTCAACAGCAAGCAGTGCGAGTGTAGACAGTCCTTGCTAATAAAAGTATACATGGCTTTGATGCATGTGTGTTGTTGTTCAGTAATTGGCCTCACCCTCGAACGCAATGTGTGCATGGACACAACATTGCTGTGCAAGTATTGCAAGCTCTGCAATGTGCTGTGCACCATCACTCACAGGTATACATACCATGGCTGGATGTTTATCTGTGTGTCACATAGATATCCATTACTGATTAGTGCGTCTGTGTCTTTAGCAGATAATTGTGGACACAGGTTTAGCTCATGCATGCTATGTATACACACAGGATGAGTGGTGCGTGCATACCTGATGGAATACCATTGCTCAACATAGCCATTGTACAGTAGTTATGGTGAGTGTAGAACATATTGTGGACATGCCAGTGCCAGCCATGACATGGCATGCTACAACACAACTGCAACATTAAACATCACACATACCCAATATGTGTCATGCGACCTATACACTCAATAGCATTACAAGACATATATGTGTCACTTTTTGCAAATGGTGATTGCTATGCATATTGTGTATAGGTGCATATGTTTGCACACACACAACATTGAGGTGTATAGCAATGAATGCTATGTGTAGTACTGTGGTTACTGTAACTGGATGGCATGTTGTACCATGAGCCATCATCATGCAGCATCATGTGGTCACTCAAGGCTACTTATGTGTGCCAGACTGGCACCTATCATGCTGTACATGAACCGCAGTACCATGTCTACATTCACCATTTCACAGCCAGTTGTTACATGGATTTGTAAGGTGCCCAATAGGGAGCATTGCCTAACATGAATGTGTTGTGTGTTGAAGATTGTCGCACTGCCCCATGATAGGCCTCTACCCCTCAGGTATATTATGTGTGCTGTGGGGATGACATTTGGGATACTGGAGTGTGACCTTATAGTGTGTGTCTGAATAGGCCATGTGTAGCATATTAACATGTACTGCATATGACGGAGTTGTGTATGTCTTGTGCATGTGTATCGACTGCCTATACAATGTCCACTATAGTGTAGCCACAATTTTTGGGATGCTCTGTGTATTGCATGTGTTTGAGGCAGCCACTCATGTTACTGAGATGTGCATAGTCTCACAGCAAACATGCACAGCACGCATTATGCATAGGTGTGTTACATGTGTACATGACCTACACCTCACCTATGACATGCACATTTTATTTGCAATATTAAATGCAGAACACACTCACCAGCATGGGTCTGCTGCCTTGCTGTCACACCAGAAGGACCTACAAGAATATGAAACAGTTTGTCAGTGGCAACAACTGTGGCATTGCTACTGTGGGTTTGCAATCTTACAGTAGCACAATGGTTGACAGTCACAGGCCTTCACATCATGTTCCAAATTATCAGTATTGAACAACACCAGGCTCCACATCTTCTAACTACACAGTACACATCTCACATATGCATGATCTAACAATAGAGGTAACAGTAGTCTACAGATATGCCATCTTACCTGCACGCTCTATGTGAACTTGCTGGGGGGCTCCAGCCTCCATGATGATACCTGTGTGCTGTTGTTGTTGTTGGCCAGGAGCCTTCAGGCTCAGGAGCAGCTCCTCCACTCTGGTGAGGGGGGGGTAGGTGTCAACCCCACCACCTGTGGCAAGCTGTTGCCTACAGACTTCAGACACATGCTGCCAGACATGTCTAAGTAAATCACTGCAGTGATGTCATACCTGCTCATATGTCTGACTATGCATGCCTATGTCATTTATCCTATGGGCAACATCTTGCCACAGCACAGTCCGCTCATGCTGGTCCTGGCTGGTTCTTGAAAATAGCAGGGTGTAGTGTTGGATGAGACAGGTGGTTAATATCTCATCCTCTGCACGACTATAGGCAGGATTGCGATGGTGGGCCATGACCCTGGAAGACAATGAAACAATATGTGTGAGCAAGTCATGTGGCACACTTAACATTCTACAG
Organism: Protopterus annectens; assembly: GCF_019279795.1. NCBI lineage: Eukaryota > Metazoa > Chordata > Ceratodontiformes > Protopteridae > Protopterus > Protopterus annectens. Next base: position 1,880,639,581 of record NC_056728.1, on the reverse strand, counting down.
TACAGATATCACTGAACTGCCATAAATAGCAAACTATTGTCTGTCAGAGGATACACACTTTCAATACCACATATCAGTGCTCATAACATTCTACAGTACAGATATCACTGAACTGCCATAAATAGCAAACTATTGTCTGTCAGAGGATACACACTTTCAATACCACATATCAGTGCTCAACCCACAACTGCCTAACAGTGCCTGACACGCTATATATATTAAAACATTTTCTGCACAGGAACAAAGAGAAACCTCTATGTAAGACTATGCAACAGTACATGGCACACTGTATGCGACACAATGCACCACCTAGCCACAGGAGGTATATATCAAGCTAATGCATAACAAAATATGTAATCCATTGCAATGATTGTAAAGTCCAGTTACAGTATTACCAGTATACCACACTAGTTGTTGATGGAAAACCCCTGCCTACAATATGTGCACATTCGTGAATATAGGTGGCATACTGCTGTACTAGACTATACATGTTGCTAGTTACGCACTTATATCTTGTAACACACATATGACCGAGGGCATGTTACAGGCATACCCACACACACATCAGACATACATACAGGACACAGAGGTATGGAAACCCAGATGAGCTTTACGTGTGTACCATACAGTACTGTGTGTCAGTACTTACAAACCCTTATGCCTGAGGTATGTAATCTATGAGGACTACAGTGAACACACAAATCAGTGTTTCCAAGCAATGTGGACATACACCATACTGTGCTGTTTAGGCCTACAGCTTCAGGTAGTACTACAGTTCATACAGGGGTTTGATTCACCAGCAGTACCAATCAATGAGCAATCATATACTGCTTTATCCTCTAATGGTACACCCCAGTTAACACAAAGGGACTATGTCAGACCGTATGCCATACTACCTTTTCTGGCTAGCAATAGCATACACATCTTTTGCTGGGATCAGAGCTAGGACACATAATACCATGACAGAAACAGTTTCCCACTAAGCTATCCCACATATAAACAACTGTGACACATTCACCATCACACTCAGTCAACCTCACATAGCAATTATTGCAACAAGTACATGTGGGTGTGTATTGGTTCATAGATAGGTAATAGGCTATTGGCCCTAGGGCCTATAGAAGCCTAGCCAGATGGTACCCTGGCCCTTGACACCCAAGTACTTTATTTTCATGTGTCCCTGTCAAGCAGAGCCACCGAGATGATTCCCGGGGTGTATTTCCTATCTCCCATCCAAACATCAAGACTATTCATGACGAGTGCTACTGAGGAGCTTTGTTTGCTATTGATAGGTAGTTTATTCCAGAGTATTGGATGTCTCTGAGATAGGAATCTATCCCTCCAGCATGTTCTGTTTATTGAGATGACAAGGTTTAGCTCGTAGGGATTGTGATCTATTTATGTGGATCATGTCCAACAGCTCTGGGTTTGACATAGCTTTGTATGTTAGGCAGAGGTCACCTCTAGGTTTCCGGTATGCGACACAGTCTAGCTGTGGTTCTGTGAGATGGTCTGCATAGGGCATCTGTTTGAGGACAGTATTACTCTTTGTGTGGTATGTCTGTGGCCTTTCCAGTTGCTGTAGATGTCTTGTGAGGTACATACCAGAAGGGGAATTGTACTCTATAATGGGTTTTGTGAGTGATGAGTAGAGGGAAACACTGACCTCTTTTTCCCTGGATGACACAGCTTTTGTGATGAGGTGTGCCATGTAGACAGATTACATGACTAGTGTGGCACTGTGATTATCAAGGGGAAGATGACTGTCCACCTGTGTCCCATGGTCTCTTATCACTCTTTCGGTGTTAAGTCGACTACCACCTATGAGGTAGTTCATGGGTACAGAGTTTTTAGCAAAAGGGATGCCAATGAATTTCCAACATTGAGCTTGAGGTCATGGCTTTGTCACCAGGCATCTGTCTTAGTAACTATGACTCTCTCTCTCTCTCTCTATATATATATATATATATATATATATATATATATATATATATACACATACATATAAACATCCATTGGTGTACATATAGATATACATATAGGCACATATACAGTACACCTTTCATGGTGGGAGTATCAATTATGGGAAGTATGTGAGGTATACAGTTATGTAATGATATTGCACAGTCTTGTGCCGAATGCATTGAAGGTGTTCTCAGCCCATGTGGCTTTAGCAGGCCTCACTGGCTGCAACACTGCAAACCTAACAAATCACACCCACAGTGTTTAACCACCACATGTCATATACCAGCACTGTATGCTGTCTTGTTTGCCACACACTACTACCTACATACATATATGCACATAACGACCTTCACCAACATATATATGACCTCCCTTCAGAAACAGTTGCAGTATGTCCCTTGCTCTATGCACATGTAAAGATGCTAATATATGTGACACAGATATATCTCTCCGTATGTGTGTGCCATACACACACAAGGTCCACACTGTTGTAAGTCCCTGGACCTCACGGCTGACCTGTTGGGCCTTGCTGCAACATGAACAGGTGTCACATGTGAGCACACAGTAATATTAGAGGGCGTATACATAGCTGCAAATGCTTGATTAGCATACTAGCCTGCTACAGCAGTTGCCAATCCTAAGCTACACATTGATATGACTATCATGCATGTGTTACTCTGTCACATCCATGGTTATATAGCTGTATGCATTACTCCCCCAAACAGCCATTGTCCACACTACTGTCCAGACCACAGATAACATGGTTCAGATGTCTGACATTTAATGCTGAGCTGCATATATCACAGTTATGTCCCACTGCACACAGCTACACACTGATTTGTCCATGGCAGTAGTTATGCAGGCCATCTGTGCATAGATATGTACTGCTGTCACATATTGATGTTTCAAAGTATGTAGAGAAGTCTTCAAATACATCTACTACATGCCAGTAAATACATATGTGTTACATACCTTTCCTTTGTACGTGTTCGTAGATTTCAGTTTGGTGTGTCTTTGGCTTTTTTTTTTTTTTTTCCCCTGGTGTGGGTGTGTGTCTCTCTCTCTGTCTCTGTCTCCATCTCTCTCTCTCTCTCTCAGCATCTGCAATGGGATGATTGCATCTGTGGCCAGCAAGTACAGCCTGCTTTTATAGGTATCTGCACAAGTGTATGTGATGGCCTCTACACCAATTGGTGGCCACCATTTGGTAATTGCATGCAGCTTGCTGTGTGGTAATTGCAGTACTCACTGCCATAGCAACCCAATGCTATAAATTGCTATGTCTGGTAGGCATAGCCCTTTCAGCTTTCCAAGGTGGGGCCCATGCTTGTTTGCTGTGGACACCGTTGTGTAAGTGAGAAGGTTGGTATAGATCTTATATCTGAAGGTAGGGGTGTAGCCAGTGATTTAAATGTTGTACTCAGACCTGAATGTTGCCACTTCCACTACACAGTTGTCAGTGTAGAATTGTACTCACCCCTACAAATGCTAACAAAAGATACATGGGAGTATGTAGTTTATTTTCTACTTATACAATTAACTGCCATACAAAAGTAGTTATTGAGATGTATTCATTTGGCACATGAACTGTTTGTGAACTGCTCTACTGTGAATATTAATTTACTCACTTTTGAACAGTTTGTGCTTTTTTAGTGTTGACATTAGCACAGGCTGCTCAAGGAAACTGGACAAATTTCAGTACTGAGTATGCCTACCTACATCCTTGGTGGACCCTGAACACACAGGTATATTGTACATTTGGGTAGGGGTGCAGAAGGACAGAGAGCATTATGTATTAATGTGTGAACTTTATCTAGCTGGACTTAAAGGGTTGCTGTGTACCTGTTAGTTTACCAAGGCAAGTAGTCTGTCTGCGTAGCTCCCAACTGTGGACCTATCCAGATGGGAGCCAGAAGATAGCCTGTTATTCTTTGTCTGTGCACCACATCGGTCTTTTCAGCACTGGATCAATGGCATTGTCACAGTTGGTTGCTACCAGTACATGGCTACATCCCTTGGTATTTCAGTGTTGTACTCCTACATAAGGGTATGCTTCTGGAACTCCTTCCAAAGCTATTTGCACAGTGTGTAACAGAAGAATAGCTGATATGCCTGTGTGTTTCTGCCTCTGCCAGGCCTCTCAAACACTCAGGTACATATTTGAACAGACTCAGGGAAAAGTAGGTAGAAGTGAGGTACACCTTTACAATATTAGAGACATTAAGTTGAGACTTTGAGAGAACCAGAGCATATGGATTAATACACATTTCCACAAGCAGTGTTATCTCTTACTTATTGTCATTATTCATTAAGTGTAATTCCCCACCTTTCTTCCTAATGTCAGTACCTTTCAGAGGGTTTCAGAGGGACACAGCTAAAACCTGTCTCAAAATCAGGGACATGCCTGAAAATTAGTCACAGTTGGGAAGTATGGCCTCTGCCCTAATCAGATATGCTAGTGTTTGTCCTGCTATGATACTGTGTGGGGGTTGTAAAGTGCTGCTGTAACATTATTTCCTGCTAGAATGGCTGGTTCTCTTTTCACAGTCATGTAATGCAATTCCACAAGAACTGCTGGTAAAGATCCACAGAACAGGATTTGTGTTATGGCATCCCTATTTGTCCTTTACATTCACTCATTCTGATGCATGATATATTTATTTCAGCACCAATTTGTTGCATGTTTACCATGGCTTAGTGGTACTTCATGCAGTCTAGTGTGTACAAGGTCCGGGGTTCGAGGCTGACAGAAGTGTTTTATTTTGCTACTGAGCAGAACAAGGGCCCTGACATACAGAGTGACTAAGGCACTTTTAAGCAGTTGTAAGCGGGTTTGCGTGGGTTTGCCCGATGCATAGCTAAGCGCAAACAAGAGCACACAGGCGCACACTCGTGCAAACCTGCTAACTACTGCTTAAAAGTGCTTACTCCCGCTAACCTTCGCCCTCATTTCTTTGAAAGAAAAGAAAACGGGGAGACAGGAAAGTGGTGAAAATGGGGCAGAAAGAGGGGAAGACAGTAGGGAAAACAGCTCAGGATGTGCAGGACGAGTCTAGGGAAGGCCCATAGCTGCCCATTTCTTTAACAGCAACAGCTGTGCATATGCAGTAAATTTGGAGGGAAATATGAAACCTTCAACCCCTGTGAGAGGGGTGAGGACAACAAAGTATGTTGTATGGCCAATTAAATATCAGTTTATGTGTCCAGGGGACACGTGTGCAAAATGTGCAGCTATGTATGGGGCGTATTTTTTTGTTTAGGAGCAGATTGCCCTTTTTTCTTTTTTTTCAGGTGAGAGTGGAATGTGGGGTAGGGGAAGTAGGTATATTTGGGGAGGTAGGTTGGGGAGGTTAACAGACAAGACAAACAAGACACATACAGGGGCGGAATATGACACATGTGGTGGGTGAACACCATTGACAGGAAAGGATGTTTGGAAATCGCAAGCCCATGAGCCCACAGATGGCAACAGTGGAACTGAGATCCCCACCCATAGGCAGTCACCACTGCAGCTTCACAGCCCAGAGGGTGGTTGTGCTGGGGTCTGCATAGGAGGTGCAAGCTCACCCGTGAGTCGCGCCACTCGTGCCTCAAGCTGGCGTAGAGGATCAGCGACAGAATGCTCGATCTCCCTATGCACCACAGCCCAGACCATTCGGAGGGTGATAGGTGGCCCTCCTCTGCCCACACTTGCACAGGAGATGAGCCCCATCCCCTACCGCGCTTCCACCTGAAGGTGGCACAGGGCCAATGGAGGAGGAGGTCCCAGGCTGGGCACCGGAACTGCTTGTGCCAGGTGCTATCGCCAGCTGAAGTGGGACAGGTGGATCCGCTGGGACAGGCCTTCCCATACTTTCTATGTTTAGGAGGATTTAATGAAAATATGGGTTAGTAACAGTCAACAGCATTCCCAATTAATTATAGCAGCATGCAGAAGTATTCCCATTAACTCAACACACCAGAGTTCCAACAGTTGTACAACAAGCATGACACATGCATATATGGGACAACAGTGGACATTACAACAGCATTCAGGTTTAATTGATGGCAACAGGCCACCAATATTGTGGTATTTGAACAGGGAACATGCATACAAATAAATGCAGATATTTATAAACCAATAGGACATATGTCCCAACAAATGTTTTGAGATTAGACATACCCATTGAGGTGTGGAATTGCATTTTTTTATGCACATACAATAGGGTGGAAAATGATAGCTCCATTAACAACTTATATATCCTTCTAGTTTGGACTACATTCCTAGTGACTGCAGTTATATGTCCCCTACATGTATTATTACACTACACAATTGTCCTTAGACCGTGAAATGGGTTTTGCTAGATCTTTATATACATGGGCTGTATCTGACATACAAACTGTCCGGAATGCAGATGTTACTGCCACATGTTTTGTGAGTTGCTCAGATACACTACTGCTGAGATGGTACACTGACAGCTCTACTTTCATATACTTATCTAGATATGTTTAGGTGAAATTATCAGTTATATGTTAACAGCTCCCTACATTTCTGCCAGCACAATGACATTTCTGGGGAACACAATACCAAGCTACTCATGTGCCAGATTAACCTGTATATGCTGGGCATGAACCAACAGTTGAGGACTATGAATATGCTTAAACGCTACTGTCACTCCCTTCATCCACTTTATATGGGCCTACCCAACTGTGTGTTAACAGCGCTTAATACAACAGTACTATTTCTATAATGCAAGGGTACAACAACATATCAAATAAAATGACACTGACACACTCCAGGAATTATACCTTTATTAAAGACTTAAAACACTTTTCTAGAGGCTCTCTAATTTATTTTATATGACAGTACATGCAGAATAATTATTAGAGAATTATTATACCTTTATTTATTGTGTTAAAACACTTTTTTCAGGCTCTCTCATTTATTTTATATAACAGTACAAGCAGAATAATTACTAACCTGACTGGTGGTGCAGCCTTAGCAGCCTATCTGCATACCTATCCATGGTATACACTAGAATAGCAATTCTTACATACTTAATTCCATGGCTACTTACTTAGTAGTGGGACATTTGCCATCCCACGGGCCTCCTGGATCCACTAGTCCAGTTGATCTGCCTTGTGTCTTTTCAGGTCTGCGTGGTGATGTCTGACCTGCTCACCAGTCCGAGGGACACCTGTAGCACTGGTGAGTTCATGAGCTGGACCATCCCAGGCTTCCGCTTTGTATTGGGTGCCCTGTTACTGGCCCCACAGGAGTCTATCCTCATGATTATGGACAAGGAGTCAAACCATTACTTTTGACTCCTCAATGCCCCAGTGTTACGCTCGAAAACAAGAGCCCTCTCCAGCACTGGCCATTGCTGCCTGCAGATGGAAGCTACAACCAATTATGGCTAGTATTCCCGCTATGGAGCTTAAATATGCATCATTTCCCGCACTTATTTGTCATTGGCCAGTTTTGAAAAAATGCAGCTGGAGGTACACCTGCTTAGCAATGGGTAAACTTACATTGATATGTATGTGTGTGTTGAAAGTGCATACTTATGAAAATCTGTCATGGCTTAGTTGTTCAGTACTTTGATTATGGTGCACAGTATCCCGGGTTCGAGGCCTGTCATTGCTTTTTATTTCACTACTGGCCATACTGGCTAGGAGGTGTGGCTATGTTTTACCGACTTTGCTCAACTTTGCCCGACATTGCTCTACATTGCCCGATGTTGCTCTACGTTGCTCTACGTTGCCCGATGTTGCTCTATATTGCTCTACGTTGCCCAACGTTGCCTGACGTTGTGCTGGTTAGCGCGGTGCACAGCTGCTTGCAAACATGTTCTGTTTCCACTAGTTGGCTCGATGCGCAGCTCTGCACAATGCAATTGCACTAGTTAAAACAGTGCTTAGCTACGACCAATTATATTTAAATATGCTTAATACTGGTGAACTTTGCTTAGCAGTGCTTCACATTGCTTAAGATATGTTACTTATGCATCCATCAGAATGCATAACCATTTCACTTTCATATATATATATATATATATATATATATATATATATATAATTTATTCACTACTACATAGGCCATTTCAATGTTTTTTACTGAAATTTAAATGATAAATGTCAGGGATTATTTTTATATACAGATTTCCAACAGAAAATAGAAAGGAGAGTGGTGGGACTCGAACTGGGAATGCTTCCTCTTTGTGCGAAGGCTCTACCACTACGCTATCGCTATTTTGCTTAATTTGCATATATGTTTTTTATTATCCTCTTCGATGTCTAATCTGCTAACTGTAGCTAAGCAATGTGCAAACCCGCTCAAACATGCGCAAATACGAGCAGCTATATTGGGAATAATAATAAAAAAATTTAAGTTTTACATTTTATAATTGTACAGGGGTTTAAAATGTGGGGGAGTGTAGTGTTGGGTATGTACACATTTGAGCAGACTCACTCATGTAGGTTGACATTTCCCGATTGAGAGACTTGCAGGGGCGTGGATTTTTGGACTGTTCAGCAGTCCGACACGCCCCCTGCACTCGTGAATGTTCCGTGTTAGACTTAGAGTTGAGGCAGCGCGCCCTCATTAATATGCATGTGGCGCTGCCGTCTTACTCTTACAGTGGCATTTACGTGTAAGATTACTTTAGTTTTACATGGAGGATTCGTGAATCCTGGGGGGGTCTCTTTTAGTAGTGGAGTAGAGCCTTTAACCCTAACAGAGAAGATGATTAACTTAGGGTCATAGTTAACTAATGATGAGCCGATGGGACAGGGTTGGGTTACAGGCAGTAACTAGGTCAGTAAGGACCAGGCTAAGAATATTAGAGGTTCTAGAGGGAAGTTTCATAGTTTTTTCAAGTGCATCGGCATTTGCAAAATCTAGGGAATGTTAAGAACATTCAATTATATAGGTGTAAGTATTCCAGTTAACGCTCGGGAAATTGACATTTTTAGAAGAAAGTATCTGGTCTGATATTTAAGATCTCAATTGTGTTAAAGTAATTTTGATGATCTTTGGGGGATATTGATGGGGATCTATACCAAGCAATGAAGTAACAACTGGATTTATTCACAGTGGTTTAAATTTCCAGTATCTCAAAGTTAAGAACAGTGGGAAAATTGATTCAATATGATGGTATTTCTAACAATTACAGAGACTCTCAGCAGTTACACAAGGGCTGGAATGCATGCTAGGCACTAAACCATGTTATGGAGGAGTGTTGTAACTGCAATGAACCCATGTCTCAGTCACTACACAAACATGAATGAGTTACAGGAAGGCCTGATTATCAGGCATGCTTTTATTTAGACTCCTAGTATTAAGCAGCATCAACATAATGTAACCTTTACTGAAATTTGAATGTGCAATGTATGAATACCCACTAGGGGGAATTCTGCCTACAAATGCCACTCTGTAGGCAGCAAATGATTTAGTCAATATGCAGAAGACCTGGTATGAGAGATGTACCATCTTATCTCAGGTCAACAAATATAGGACCCGTTGACAACAGAATATCTTGTGCACTTTGGTGATATTTCTGAGAAGAAACTTGAATTGCTTTGATTTACAAGAATTTCAATTTTATTTATATGTATATGTTTTAATAAACATATTCTGACATTATTAATAATGTTTTAGTCAAATTATACACTGTCTTGTCGTATCACATTGTGATTGGAATTAAGGACCTGAAGAATGCTGTTATGCCATGTTACACATCTATGCTCAGTTCAGAGTCCATTCATGGCAATGTGGTAATCTGATGTTGATGCCTTTGTGGTTCTACTGTCCATATGTGATTTGAAGTATATTCCTTGTGTTCAGTTATGATCTTTCATGGTGCAAAACACAAAAAGAAAAATCTAGCAAAACTAGACTTTCCAATGGGTGACACCTTAAACCTCGTATCAGAGGCAATATGGGATATATGCAAACTACCCCTTAAGGATATCAGGTGTTTCAGGTAAATGGCAATTCTGAATGTCCGTGCCTTTTTCTTTTACTTTTATCTTTAAGTCTATCTATGGACAATTTCAGCCCAATAAAGCCAAACCTCTCTAGCTGTGGACATGTATGTTTCTGCCTTCTTATGGCATCATCAGCATAGCATAAGAGGAATGTTTGACTTTTGGAAACACAGGGTTGTCATACCCAACTGATATCCATAAACATTAGGGTATCTACAAAACATCCCAACTAACAAACCAAAAAAATGAGTAAAAAGGTCACACAGGAAAACCAACTGGTTAAAAAACACAAAAAGAAAAATCTAGCAACAAATGTATACCAATATAAAAGGCATATCAGTAATTATAAAACAAAAATGAATCAGCTAGTTAAAATAATCCTTCCTTTTTGGTTTAGATTAATTCTGCATGTTCAGAAAGTATTACATTTTAAAAATAATCATGACCCTTTAAAATGTAACAAAGATTGAATGCAATTACTCCCTAAAAGCAGTATTATGATAGTTTCTAAGCATGTCTGTAACTATTTCCTTATAATGGATGTGAGTAGCAAAGTATTGTGGAAGATATTGAAGTCTATACTTTAAACAGAAGAGATCCAGTGAATTGCAGCAGCCATTGTGTTTTATTTTATTTATTTATTTATTTATTGACATTTGTTGACTGGGAAAGTCCACTGGGCGTCAGACCCATTTTCCGTGCAGGCCCGGGGAGAAATGCTCCACGTTACATGAAAATCATTACATGAATTTGTAAGGAAACAAAATTATAATTATAAAGCAAGTGAAATAATACAGAAAACTATCTAAACAGCAAATATGTTATAAAAAGGCACAATACAGTAACAATGGAACATTTGCATGTAGGAAAAGTATACAGTTAGAAATATTTAACAATACAGCTCAATTTTTTGGGGGGGAGTAGGAAAAGGGAAAGAGAATTAGAGAGTTAAACTTATAGGTCAGACAGATATAGTTAGAATATTATAGCTAGGTAGTGGGAATAAGTAGATTATAGGTGACATATATTTAATGGTAGTATTAAAAGTAGAAAGTGACAGAGAAGAGAAAATGTGTTAAGATGGTTGCATTGATGTGTGGACTATAATACTAAAGATTAGGGATAACTCATATGGTGTAACAGCATAACATATACATAAGTATATTTGCTACATGAAACAGTTTTGCTAGATTAAGGAGGCTGTGGATATGTGTTGCATGTGCAGCTGGGGTTATCAGTGAGATGTTGTTTAAGTTTTCTTTTAAAGGAGATTATGTTGTCTAATTCTGTAACTGATGATGGGAGGGTGTTCCACAGCTTAGTTGTGGAATGGGAATAGAGGCAGCTACCTACTCTTTTACTAGGTTTTGATACTTTAAGTAGGTGTTTGTTGTTAGAGCATACATTTTTGGATGGGATGCAAAGTTCCATGATTTTTTTTCAGGGAAGGGCAACACTCGGGTTTATAAAGGAGTTTATGGGCAAAGGTAAGTTGTGTGTAATGTAGGTAATGTCCAAATTCTAGCCAGTTTACTTCTTTAGTGGCCTGGCAATGGTGGGTGCAATTTGGTTGGGCTGATGCAAATTTTTTAATTCTTATAATAACAAGACTGTAGTTTGTGTTGCAAAGCGCTGTGGAGATTGGAAAAGATAGGAGACCCATATAGTAAGGTTGGAAGGAGAGGACTTTTTGAAAGTTTTATTCCAATGGATTTGTCTAAGTATTGTTTGTTTCTGTAAAGTTTACCTAATTTGAAATGAGTCTTTTTTTATTGCATTATTAATATGCAAGTCAAAGCTAAGTTTGCTGTCAATAGTAATTCCTAGCAGTTTGGCCTGATCTACTAACTCTATTGGGGTTTTGTTTTGGAGAATATAGTAAAGTCTGTGGGAACAGATTTAGATGCAAAGATGGATAGTTTAGCTTTATTAAGGTTAAGTAATAGATGTGATTGGTTTAGCCAGAGTTATATGGATGTAAAGGCCTTTTGTGTTAACTTTTGGAGGTCAGAGAAGTCATTGGAGGTAAAGATTATGGTTGAATCGTCTGCATATTGTATGGTAGTACAATCAATGTGAACTTTATTTAGGTCATTTATAAAAATTGTTGAATAGTATGGGTCCCAAGACTGACCCCTGGGGCAATCCTTTGTTATTTGGGAGAAAGCTAGAGAGGTTATTCAGCCATTTTACACATTGCTGTTAGTTTTCCAAGTAACTAGTGAACCAGGTTAGGGTGGCATTAGAGCATCCTAGTGAGTGGAGTTGCTGGATAAGTTTGATGTGGGAGACTGTCGAATGCTTTTGAGAGATCCAATAACAGGACTGATGTAAGTAGGTTACTATCTAGGGCGTTATAGATGTAATTTGTGAAGGAGACTAAGGCAGTAATGGTACTGTGGAAAGGTCAAGAACCATGTTGTGAAGGAGATAGTAGGTTGTTGCTGGTTAGATATTCAACCAGTTGTTTGTGGATGCATTTTTCCATTATTTTAGTTAGAGGGGACAGTATGAAAATAGATATAAAATTAGATAGGTCATGAGGGTTTCCACCTTTATGAAGTGGGGTGATTATTGATTTTTTTCTAGAGCTGGGAGACTGTGTGTTCTGCAAGTGATCGGTTTATAAGGATACTTACTGAGAAACATATTACCTTAGCACTAATTTTGAGGTATTCTGGGGGAAGATTATCAGCGGCTAAGAAGCCTGGTTTCAATTTGCCAAGTAATGTTTGCATTTGAGAGGTTGCTACAGGTTGGAAGTTAAACAATGGCATGGAGCTGATATTGCTTTGAGGTATGATGGATGGGTTAATTGGGGTCGGGTATTGCCTGCATTTACTAATGTAAGGATAATATCAATAAAATTTTTATTAAATATTTCACTGATTTCATCTGGGCTTTTGTCTGGAAATGGAGATGGGTTTTGGGTGCTGCCAGGATTTAGTAATGAGTTGACAGATTTCCAGAAAAGTCTGGGATTATTACTGTGGGTGTTTATTTGTTGGGAGAAGTAAGTCTTTTTGTCCTAATTAATGGCCTGTTTTGCTTTGTTTCTAAGTATTTTGAAGGCGGTTTCTTTGGGTGGGGTCTTATCTTTTCTCCATTTGTGCCATGCTTGGTCTCTATTAATCAGTAGTTGTTTGTTTGATTTAGATAGAAAAGGAGCATGGTTATGTTTAACTCTCTCTTTTCTTATGGGGGCTATGGAGTTAAGGGTATCTAGGAAGACAGTATTGAAATAATGTACTGCTTCATCTAAGGGAAGATATTTCAGTGGGTTCCAGTTTAGTGTTTGTAATAGGTTGCAAAAGTGAGACTGGCTAAAATTGGCTAGATTTCCGGTATATTTCTATGAATGGATGCTTGGAGCGGAGGTAGATAGTCTGTGTATCAGAGCTGGTAAGTGGTCACTTAGAGTGTTGGGAAGGGTGTTGTTATTAGAGTAGTACTGTGGGTTGGATAATAATATCCAGTGTAGTGTGAATTCAGGGTGATTGTTGTGTGTGTTGCGGTTTGTATAATTTGTATAAATTTGAACAGATTGATGGAGTTTGTGGAGTTGCTTTGTGTTAGTTTAAGCCAATTTATATTAGTGTCACTGAGGATGATTGTTTCATTTGAGATGTAGTGGTTAGACCATGATAGGAAGTCTTCCAGTGTTGGGATATTGGAACCTGGAAGAGTATAGATGGTGACAATAGATATTTGTTTATGGTTGTTGAAAAATAGTGATGCTAATAGGATTTCCATATCATTGAAAGTGGGAATGATTTTAGGGTGGAGTACTATGTTTAAGTGGTTATGATATATTAATGCCAGGCCTCCCCTTTCTTATGAAGTCTATCCTTTCATAATATTTGATATCCAGGTGGAAGTGTTTCAGAGTCAGATATCTGGGGCTTGAGACAGGTTTCTGTTAGAGCAACTATATCAGGTGTACACTGTGTAAGCCATGCACGGGGGTCTGTTACTTTGTTGCAGATACTACGGATGTTCATTGTCACAATGCAAAGGTCTTTTGGTGTTTTCACTGAGAGTGATGTAGAGTTGTTAATCTGTTGGGTGGTAGAGGGTCCAGGGTTTGGATGAATATCTTCACTTTGGCATAATAATGTGAAGATAGTGGTTTGGATTGTAGGTGAAATGTAGTTAAGTATGGAGTATGCATATGAGATGCATAATTGCTTGATTTTAGGCATATTAAAAAGCAGTTTGGTCTTGAAAGTGGTGGTGTCTCTGTGAATGAAGAGTGATGGTGAAATATCAGAGTAACTATTTTGGGATGAGTTATGGTATATGTATGCTGTAGTTTTTGTTGGGGTTAGTTGATGTAGTGTGGTGAAGTGAGAAGTGAGGTGGTAGAAAGTAAGTAGGTTAAAGAAGGTTAGGGTTGTTATTAATAGTAGAGTGTGCATGATGTGAGATGTAGGAGGGTTTTAGTTGCTATGGGTGTGGGATGTGAAGAAGTCAGGGGGTCTAAGAGCCTATGAGGAAGTTGGAAGGAGTGGCCTGTGATATATAAAGTTAGAGACAGTGGGGGCGGGAGGAAATTGGGGGCAGAGTAGGGGAGCAGAATGAGTGGAGCAATTGGAGCAGGCTTGCTTGCCGCTGCAGGGCCAGAGTGAAAACTATCAGTGGAGAACTAAGGAAAGGTATGTGGAATAAAGCATTTAACTTTATTGAGTGGGGTTATCAATGATACACTTATGGGGGTGACTGTGCACTAAACCTAATTAATAGGGTAGGGTAGGTATTTTAATATGTTTGCAGCAATTATTTAACTGGGATAAATAAGTTACTGTAAAATATTAGTAGGCTGAAATAGACAGGCAGAACCATATAGTTGTGACTATGAGGAATTTACTTTAACCAAATATTGACTGGAGTTTAGATTGGGGTCAATTTTGGGAGCCCTAACTCTTGTGCACACTGTAGAATTAGAGAAAAAATGCTCTCATTTCCGATTATGTATACAACAGTATTCACCTATGTGAAAAGCTTGAAATGGGTAGCCTTGTTGTTCCTTTTCTTCTCATGTGAGTCCTGTCCCCTAACAAGTGAGTGGTCAAAATCTATTTTTGTTTATGTTCTCAAGGGGGTGGGGGACTTCAAGGAGAAAATTCCTGTAATTACCTAGAAAAGACAAAACAGTAAGGTTATGAGCAGGGAAGAGGTAATATAGTAAAAGGTACAGAGAATACATAAGACAGATACAAAGTGCAAGAAACTGGTGGTATTCAAGCAGAAATAATACTTAACAGAATGAAGTTGTATTTTAAGGTATATATATATATATATATATATATATATATATTTATTTATTTATTTATTTATTTATTTATTTATATATTCAGGTTGCACCCTAGTAATACAATTCAGTAAGCATTAATCTTGGTTACACAAGCAAAGCTTATGGTAGCAATACACAGTTTAAATAATAAACACACCACTGATGCCACTGCTGTTCCTATAAAGCCCTTCTACTGGCTTAGGACTCACAAAGTGCATCTGTCTTAGTAGACACAGTATCAGCAAAAAAGCAAACCAATAACTCAATTATATGCAATGTTATCAAGATGCATGGAAAGAAAACAGTGACTTTTGAACTAAATCCACATCTATATCAAAGGAATTATTAGTTTCCAGCAAAGACAGTAACATTAAAAAAGCACATATAACATAGCATTGCAATTGTTACACAAATACAGTTTGCAAGGGTAGGTATACTTCATGCACATATTATAGTGAGAGAGGAGTATAAAAAGCTAGGTAACAAGTTAAGAAATGACAACATAATGAAAACTCAATAGCTATGCCAGTGATGATGTAAGAAATTCATATTGTAGCAGTTATTGTTTTGTCTGAGCAAATGGAGAATTTAGTTATGCAATTTTTTTATTTTATTATTTGTTGAATCCTGTTTTCAGCGGAGGCCCGTAGAAATGCATGTCTTTAGAATGTGGGAGGAAAGCGGAGTGCAGAGGAAACCCATGTGAACACAGAAGGCACCCCAGCCGAGAATCGAACCGGAGAACCTCTTGTTGTGAGGCAACAGCATTAACCGCTGCACCACTGCGCCGCCCAATACTGCAATACAGCAATACTGTACAGTTTTATTTAATACGTCATTAGCCACAAGGATATGCAAGAAGCCCTAAAATTTCAACAGAAGCAGTAAAACCATTTCAAATTTTCCAGTTTAGGTCTATTTTCTTAGGCCTAGTTCAAAACTTTCTCTGGAACTAAGTAGCAACATAAGTACTTATCCTTATCACTATTGTTTGGATTCCACTGATGTTATCATATGTTCAGTATGTAACAGATAATGATTACAATTTCAAATGAATTTTGTATGTAATTATGAGGAAGTTTTATACATATTATGATGTCCCTGTTAACACTGCTATGTGTGAGATATTGAAGCCAGATGAAGTTGTGGCCCAAAGGACATGTAAGAGATAAAGTGTGTAAAAATAATCTAGTTGTGATGCAATTTTAAAAATGTCATTCATTAAATGATATGCTTCTTGCATAAACAATTTTAGCACAAGTTAGTATTGGCATTGGATGAGTTGAAGGGACAAATTAATTAGGTGTTAGCTACATTTGAAAGAAGAACAATTAAATCTGGAATGTTATACTTTATTAAGCAAGCCCATTGAAAGTGCAAGAGTCATTATTGAGATCATCTGAAGAGTTAAACATTAAAGAACAGTAAGGGAAATGGAGTTTTCCTCCTACTCCAAGTTACAGTAAACTCAGATTTAAGGTATCTAAGTAACAAGAGTATGGGGGCAGAGCACTACATTGAGAAGTGAAGGGGTCAGAGTCCCACATCTAAGAGTGAAGGGCACAGAGCCCCACATCAAGGAGTGAAAGGACAGAGCCCCACATCAAGGAGTGAAGGGTCAGAGTCTCACATTGAGGAGTGAAGGGAGTAGAGCTCCATATCAAGGAATGAAGGGCAGAGTTCCACATGGAGGAGTGAAGGGGGCAGAGGCCCACATCAAGGGGTGAAGGAGGCTGAGTCCCATATCAAAGAGTGAAGAGGCAGAGCCCCACATCAAGAAGTGAAGGGGGCACAGCCCCACATTAAGGAGTGAAGGGGCAGAGTCCCTCATTGAGGAGTGAAGGGAACAGAGCCTCATATTGAGGAGTGAAGGACAGAGTCCCATATTGAGGAGTGAAGGGGCTGAGCCACACATTGAGGAGTGAATGGGCAGAGTCCTGCATGGAGGAGTGAAGGGGGCTGAGTCCCACATCAATGAGTGAAGGGGTAGAGTCTCACATTGAGATCAAGGAGTGAAGGGGCAAAGGCTCACATCAAGGAGTGAAGGGGATAGGGACCCTCATCAAGGATTGAAGGTGGCAGAGTCCCACATTGAGGAGTGAAGGGGGCAGAGTTCCATATCGAGGAGTGAAGGGGGCTTAGTCCGACATCGAGGAGTGAAGGGGAAAAAAATCACTTTCTTGTGGCAACCACAGTTTAACTTTTGACATTTTGCAACCTTTAATAATTAGTTCTATCACTTCTTTAAGACTACATTGTCTTAATTGGGGAAATATTTAGAATTTTTAATTAGTTATCTTTTTTGTCTTTGTTTTACTTTTTCATTGACTTATATTTAGCAAAATATATTTTATTGGGTTGTCTTCATTGATGTTCATTTTAAAATGTGTATTAGCAATTTTTTGATTTCTTTCAAAGCACTAGATAAAGTAAAAGTTAAATTAATTTTAATTACTTGTTATCAATTATTTTATTTCTTTTCTGCTCTTGTTATTACTTTCACCTTAGTTTATGTAAAGAGCTTTGGTGCAATATTCTGAATTAAATATTTTACCTTCATTTTATTGCTTATTGTTGTGAACTGAAATGCCTGTTTACTGTCCTTACTGGGTTTTACTTTGTCCTTTTATCCATAAATATATATATCAATGTCATAGCTCCTATTCTACAAAGTTTTGTATATTTTACTTTTTTCAATGTTTTGCATTATGAAACAGTTTTATTTCCTCTATCAGTTTTAATTGTTATTTGTCCTAAGTTTGTCTTCCAAGGTGTGACTTGGAAACACTGTCTGCTCAGGCAAACAGAAATTAAAGGTATAAAACACAAGACTATAGAAATAAACTAAATAAGAAGTCAGAGACATAAATGCTCTGTGTTTATTTGATTTTGAAACTAAAACTGTCTTTACAGTTAAAAATGTTGGACTTAGCATAACTGTGCTGGATAGATTTTTGAAAATGGAAAGTGAATACAACACCTAAGATGGTGCTTTCTTTTAAAAATATTCTCAGTGCCTGAAATATTTTGACTTCACATGAAAAATGGCTTAATTAGATATTTATTAGTATTCTCATGAAAAATAGCTAAATTAGTTATTTATTAGTATCACATGGCATTATGAATTCATCTCTCCCCATATCATTGTCTTTCTTTTTCTTCAATGTAATTTGCATTATTTTCTGCTTTATATTTTGTTTTACATTTGCATGATTATTTCTTGATGGATCTGTGCTTTCTTTCATATTGGTTCTAAAAACAGTATTGGATCAAGAATTCTTCTTATTCTTCCTTTCATTTTTTCATATTTTTCTGATACCTTTTTTTCTTTCTGTATAACTTGTTTTATATTATGTTGTTATGTGCTTGGATTTTACCTGTAAATTACACATAATACATAAATAATGCTGATTACAATTCAAAAATGAGCAAGACTTAACATGGCTCAAGCCTGATTCATATGGGAAAAAAACTTAATGCTAACTTTTTTTATTATTGCTATGTTTGTAGTTGTGAACATAACTGTTTTAAAATAAGTCAAAACTCTCTCCCCTGGATTCAATAAACTCAATACAGGAATAGTGCTATTCCTGCACAGAGTGAACAGTGTCTGTGTACCCTTAGCTCTAACAGCAGCACACCCTGCATTTTCATAAAGGCGCAACGCTGCTAAGGCTAAACAGACACGAACACTACTGAGTGCAAGGGGTGTGTTTAAGTAGTGTGCACACATCTAATTTGCCCCCTACACTTCGAAAGTGCCAATGCTGTTAAGGCTAAACAGACACCAACACTACTGAGTGCAGGGGGTGTGTTTAGGTAGTACACACACATCTAATTTTCCCCCTACACTTTGAAAGTGTCATACAGCACTTTTGAAAAGCATTTCAGTGTCTGTGGACACTGAAGTAAAAAAAAATAGTATTTCAGTGTCTGCAGACACTGAAATGGATAGGGGATCAAGAAATCAATGCATTGTAAAAGTGCTGTACAGCCATAGCCCTCAACTGTACATGTTTTTACAGAATGCCCAGATGCCTGCCTCACATACCTCTCAACCTCCTAGAGCAAGAAATCTGTACAAACCCATAAATAATGGGTGGACAAAGACACACAAATAGGGACACTTTTTAAATATTACACTTACAAACCCAGAAAGTCAATAGAATAAAAGGTTTGCATTAGCACAGACTTCCTGAAGGGTATGAAGACTGAAACCCAAATGTCTGCCATTGTAAAAGTGCTGTACAGCCATAGCCTTCAACTTTACAGGTTTCTGCACAATGCTCAGATGCCTGCATCACATACTTTTCAATCTCCTAGTGCAAGAAAGCTGTACAAAGCCATAAATAATGGGGGGATAAAGGCACACAAATAGGGACACTCATTAAATATTGCACTTACAAACCTGGAAAGTTGACAGAATGAAAGGTTTGCATTAGCACTGGTTTCCTGAAGGATATGAAGTCTGAAACTCAAATGCCTGTCAGTATGTTCTGAGTTAAATCCCAAATGATTTGCCAATGATTTGCTAGAAAACCACAGTCACACTCCTTAAGTTTGTTAAGGCAATAATGAAAATCTGTCCCTATGTGTCCCTTTACAATCTCCCTTACTGTGACTGACAAGGAGTACATATACATGTAAATAAAGTGGGTTAATTCATTTTTTTTACCATTCTAAGGTATGTTTAAGCATAGCTGAGCAGGTGTGTGTTATGCCCCTCTGCTCTGTATTGCTTAAACATACCATAGGAGATAAATAAAAATATACAGCTGAAATACTCAAGTTGAGATACCATAGTGGTTAGAGTCCTGGCTTTGCTTGCAGGCATTCATGGTTTGAGTACCAAGACAGGCACTTTACATTTACATGGGAAAACAGTGTTAAAATTATTATTTTAATTTTAAATTATGTAGTAATTGATATCTGTCAATGAGGATAGTGTACATGGTCTAAAATGTAAGTGTGAGTGCATATAAAATGTGAAATCAGCCATGTATATACAAGTGTTCCATTCAGTATAGTCACATCCCATGGTAATGTAATGAAATCACAGAGAGGGACGTCATGTAAAGTTAATTATATACACTTACTAATATGTCAGTAATGAATAATTAAGTCATTATCCTGATATTTTCTTAAAATGAAAAGTGAGTAATGGTTAGCAGTGCTCAGTTATGTTTAAATGTCAATGCTAAGCAGCAGTTAGTTCAGCTAAACAGATTTGTGCACTGTTAAGCAATGCTCAGCAATTACCCCTTTAAGCACTGTTCCACCCAGCTTAGCGGGCTCAGCATTTTTGAAATGGTCCAATGATGGCAAAGGGTAGGAATATGGCCTTATTTAAACTGTGCAGTCGGGAATACAGCCATGATCGATTGTAGTTTGATCTCTGCAGGAATATGTCTGGCACTGGAGAGGGAGCGTGCTTTTAGGCACAGCCCTGGGGCATCCTGAAGTCGAGGGTCATGGCTGGACTCCTTGTAGAACACCATGATGACAGACTGTTGCAGTGCCAGTATCAGGGCTCTCAGTACAAAGCAGAGGCCTGGGACCATCTGGCACATGACCTCACCAGTGCCACTGGAATCCCCCAAACTGATGAGCAGGTATAGCAACATTATGCTGACCTAAAGCATAGGAAGGGGGAGCTCTTGACCAAGTGGATCCAAGATACTAGGTACCAGCATGCTCTAGCAGTTTGTAAGTATCTCAGATATAGCTGTACCAAATATGTGATAGACAGGTATGCATAATATTTGTTTCTCATCCCTACATCTGCAGAAGAGAGAACTATGAACATTGAGGCCCATGCCAACAGACTGACAAGGATGCACCAAGAGGCTGGTGAGTACAGATCTACCTTTCAGTATATACTAAAATAAATAAGAAGGAGTAAAGTGTTTACTGTGTTCTGTGTGTAATGATTAAAGAAATGTTTGCCAGCCTAATACTCATCTACAGCATATGCAGTAGTAGAGCACTGTGTCATATAACTACAATAAAAACCTAAACTACCAACTGTTATGTGTATTCTGGTATGTTGTTGTAGAAATAGAATGTGTACAGGTTCTGCACAGAAAATATGGCTTTGACATCATGAATTAACGGAGGCTGTTCTGAGAATCAACTAGTATGAAAAACAGTAGTTTGTGGAGTGGTAAATCAAGATATACATGAAATATGACATATGTTATGCACTAAGATCTGAACCCTGAATACTAATGTCAAATGTATTATAGTTTGTCCCCTGCTGCATTGCCTTGTGTTAACCTTTGTTTTCCAGACCGTATAATTTCAAAGGAATACTACACAGTACAGTAACTAGCTGTCATACATGAATCTCAGGATTACAAGGTTAGACTGTAACCCACAGAGTATTAGGCAGAAAACAGTCAAACAAGAGACAGCAGTTCCCCAGTAGCCCAGTGTGATGAGAAACAGCCTTGCAGTTCATTTTAGCACAGCCAAACATGGTTCGAGTCCAAGACGTGGTACTGAAATATGTGCATATATACATTCATAAAATCTAGAATATTTGTAAAAACAGTCAGATAGTGGTAACCAATTTTTTCTCCACAGGTCCTACAGGTAATGAAATGTTTGTTGTAGCTGTTTGACGGGTATAACAATACACTGTGTACAACTGTCCCACTGCCCAACCCCATGCTGCAAATGGCAGCAGGATAGGTACTATACCACACCCTCTTCTAGATACATGTCTCCCAAGTGCCACACTGTCATGGCTAGTGGTCACTGCTGCCAATCACTGTGGACACAGATAGGAATTTAGGTGAACTATGCCAGTAGCAGACTCACACAACATCATTGCAGGGTACCCCTCCTTTGTCAAGTATGTAACCCTGACATGTAAAAGCCCCTTCCAGTAAAGTAGTCACAGTCCCATACCATTACAGGTTGACAGTCTAACAGGTATGTATGTGCCATAGAAGCTATGGGCCATAGGTAGATGTCAAGTGAGGGCAGACCTGTAGAGAATTGAGCAGTACTGTTATGGAAAATAGAAGCCAATACAGTTGATAATGGACTTTCTATTCTCTAATCCCACCCGTCATGTGCATCAATAATTATTATTCATATACTATGGGTATGTTGTTCTCAAAACTTGTTGTTGGGATAAGTGTTCCATTATTGTTCATATATTTCATTGGTTGCATAGTAACATATCTTGTTCAAATACTATTACTGGTGGCCTGTTGCCATCAATATAACTTGCATGCTGTTAAAATGCTTACTGCTGTTCCATTTATGCATGTGTTCTGTTTGCTGTGCAACTGTATCGTATCTGTTGGTTTGGGTTAATGGGAACACCCATGCATGCTGTAATAACTACTTTTGCAATGTGTTGTTCATTGCTAACCAATATATCTGTGAAAACCACAACAGCATAGCACATTTGGGAAGGCAGATCACGGCAGATCCACCTGTCCCACCCCATCTGGCTATGGCATCAGGCCCCAGCACATCTGGGATCCAACTCGGAACATCCTCCTTTGCTGGTCTGGCATCACCTTCGGGTGGAACCACCACAGTGGATGGTGCCCATCCCCCCAGGTGTGGGCATGGAGAGGAGCCCATCACCCGCAGAATGTTCCGAGGTATGGTGCACAGCATCATCCGCTCCAAGTTGGGTGGGCAGCTGCACCTGGTGCACTGAGGGGCAGGCTGCTCCTCTTGCCAAGCCCCCAGCACAGCCACCTTCAGGGCCGTGAAGGTGCAGTGGTGACTGCCCATGGGTGGGGACCTCAGTCCCACTGTTTCCATTTGGGGGCTCATGGGCCTCTGATTCCAATCCACTCTCCCCGTCCAAGGTGTTTACCCCTTTATGTGTCATATACTGCCCCTGTCTGCTGTCTTTTGTATCTTTTCTGTCTGCAAATGCTACCTATCCTGCAAAATCTACCTCCCCAAACATACCTACACCCCTTCCCCAACATAATACCATCACCAATAAAAAAAGGGTGGCATCTGTCCCACAAAAAACATCATTGCCCCATACATAGCTCTACATTTCACCCACATGTACAATGACATTAAGCAATCTACCCACAGATTATTCTACAATTATCTATCAGTGTGAGGCTGTAAATTCCAAATTGTACACATTATTCACAGCTGTTGCTGCATAAGAAATGTAGAGCTATGGTCCTTTCCTACACCTATCCTGCACATCCCTAGCTAGTTTTCCTAATGTTTTACGCACTACTTGCCCCCATTTCGCCACTTTCATAGCACCCTTTTTTCTTTTCTTTAATGAAAATGAGTGCAGGTGTAAGTGGGAGTAAGTGCAGCTAAGTGAAGCTAAGAGGACTTAACTGTCTGTTAGCATCGCTTAGCTCCCCGCAAATCTGAGCAAACCCACTTACAACTGCTTAAAAGTGCCTTAATCAGTCTGTCTCCATCAGTCCTTGTTCTGCCCAGCAACAAAACAATCAGCCTTGCCAAATCTTGACTCTGGGATGCTGTGCACTATAATCACAGCAATGTACCAATATACCATTTAAGCTGTGGAAATTTGTAATGCTTTTACAAATGCATTCTGGTCATTTAACATTAATGAAAAAAGTCATCACTTCCAAGTCATAAATCCAGGATCATGTGCACTACAATTACAGCAAAGTACTTCTACACCATCTGAGCTGTAGAAATTTGTAATGTTTTTACAAACATATCATGCACTACAATGATTTAATATAAGGGGAAAATATATATCCATAGTACTCATATACATATATATGTATATATAAATACAAATATATACATATATATATATATATATATATATATATATATATATGTGTGTGTGTGTGTGTGTGTGTGTGTGTGTGTGTGTGTGTGTGTGTGTGTGTGTGTGCGTATAGATATATATGTAATATATAAGATATTATATAACATGTGTGTGTGTGTATATATAATATATATATAATATATGATGACATATATATATATATATATATATATATATATATGCATATATATATATATATATATATATATATATATATATATATATATCTATGTAAAGATATATGTAGATATATTTATACATATACATATATATATATATATATATATATATATATATATAAACCAAGCTCTTACTGCAAGACATCTGCAAAAAGCCTGACAAAGTTTTTGGGTTGGGAGGGTGGCCTAATGGTTAAGGTGTTTGCCTTACAAACACAAGGTACAGGGTTTGAATCTCACAGGGGATAATTGGCTAGGCTCAAAATGGCTCACAAGGGCAGTTAGCCTAGTACTAACCTATGAACCTAACTCAAGTGCGGGGATAAAGGACAAACAATAGTGACATCCTTGAAATACACCTGTTATACGCATAGAAGTCTGCTAGAATGGCATGGTTTGATTTAACATATAATTCCTGATAGATTCTAGGTCTGAAAGACAAATGGATGTCATTATTTACTGCTGTCAATGCTCACATCATCCCACTGATTTGTCGGAAAGCCACAACTGTTTTGGGCAAAAGACCAAACATATGAGCCACTCATCTGGACAGTGGAGAGGTATGACTGCAGTCATTTAATAGAAAAGAGAAAACAGTGAGACCTGCCAACCATTACACACAGCACCTTCTGAACCACAATAAGACCAACGCGACACTACCCCAAATCAGCTCTGGGGAATTACCCATGTACTTCCAAATATATCATGCACTACAAGGATGGAACTGTAGGGAAAAGCAGATATGTGTGCGGAAATGTTCACCCACAACCATTTGCACCACAGTCACATCAACATACCAGTACCCCAAATGAACTCTAGAGTAGAATGACTGTTCAAAAAAACATATCCTGATTGCCAGTCACACACTACACTGACATATACTGGCCCAACTCACAGTCTACTGGGAATCATGAGGTGTTACAGGACATTTCTCAGTGTGCCCCTACAAACATATACACCTGATAGACCACCAGCAACTGTAGCAGCATGCACAGTCAGATAGAAAAGGACCTATGGCACTCACATCTGCTGCTCTCACTACTCAGCCCAACAAACAATTACGCACAATACTGCTGCACAGTCTTGGCAGTCTGTTAACAATGGCCAGACATACAAAACTTTCAACTGTAGATTTCCACAGAATGTCCAGGGTGTGGGACCATATTAATGGCCACTGAGGCAATCCACTTCCAGGAGGCTGCTAAGCCAGTGGGACAATACCAGGAGTACAGTCAATAAATAATGACACCCCATACATCTGAACCTCGTACTGCATGACATCTGGACAAAGCATGACACACATGGGGGACAGGGTGCTGGAAAAAGTGACATGTCTCACATAATGGTGTTACAAACTGAGACAGTTGCTGGTGTTACAGGGTTTGTTGTAACATAACATCCCTGAAATATATGATGTCTGAAACACTTATGGATGTTAACATTTACTGACTACAATCCTCATATTATCCTACTGATTTTACAAAAACAGAAGTTGTCTGAGAAACAGACCAAACATAACAGGCAAACCTCTGGCCAGTCTGCGGACATCTGAAGAGTTGAGAGGTATGTCAGAGACATATCATGGTCAGATGTCAGGTCACACAGAAAATGCATGTCCAGACAATCCCTGTTAATCTAGCAATCCTCTATGTGTATAACAGCAATACTTAATTACAATCTGTACCCTATTCTGGAGCTTTTTCCCCCATGTTGTTGGGATGTCTCCACGTCTTGTCCTAGAGGTATTTCCACCTACTCTCTGTCAAGCTGTAGTCCCCACACCTCCATAATGTCCTCCCCACAGGTAAGGAAAAGGAGAAAGGCCCACATGAAGGACTTAATTATAGCACTGTGTTGCCATGGCATTGGCTAATGGAAAGACAATACAGCTGATCTAGATGCAAGTAGCAAGTGGGAGACACTGATTGGTGCACAGGCCATCACCTGCTCATGAGCAGTACCTACAAAAGGCAAGCTGCTGCCTATGCAACACAGGTCTGAACTCATTTATGCAAAAACAGACTGCGACTACACAAACCTAACCATTTGCATTATTCTGAGAAAATTCTTCAGCACTATAACAGGTATGTCAATCATGTAAGCTTGTAATGGAATGCAGAATGGGGGATGCAATAATGTTGAATAGGACATTAAATACTAGGTTGCAACAAGACCTGCTGGACTCACATGCTGCTGTCTGGCACCTATGGCCATTCCTGCTTGCCCTGTCGGCATTGACATGGATCACATCTCTGGCCCCTGAGTCACCCCAGAAAAGGTCAGCTCATGTATGACTACTACTGGAGTGTCTGTAGTACAATAGTGAGTGTGACACTGCTAGGCCAGCCACCTGGGATGTTGAAAATATTCACGTCACCTTTGAATGCTACTATGATGCATATGCTTGTCTTACAAATGTAAGAGACTTATATAGGGTATGTGCATAGTATACAACAGGTGCAGAAATGTGTGTCGAACAGTATGTGATATACTGAGCCATACCTGACAACTGTCCATAGTTCTGCAGACTGACCATATGTCTCCTTATATTTGTAATCAATGCCTCATATAGTTGTGTATTGTCTGGCACATCAATGGCAACCCATTAAAGACTGAAGTCATAACATAATAGCATATATTTGATTGTCTGATGTCATATCCTGCAGAGTAGACCTGTGAATGCAACACCATCTTTGCTGGCAAATAAGTGTGCTCCAGCTAGATTCATAAAGTAACACTATTTTCCGGCCTTTGCCCACCAGTGATGTGTACCTTTGTGCAGATGTCTTGCTTTAACAGGAGCTAGGTGTCCTATCATGAAACCCATGTCAATGCAAGCATACCTTGTCCTGTAGGATGCTGATATTTGTGCAGTCACTGACACCTGCACTGTAGCTGTGAAGAGCACACTAATCTTGCAAGGTTACTCATCTCAGCATACATTTAGACCCTGAATGGAGGGCTGAAAAGCCACAGGAGGTGGAGTGTTAAACATTATAATACACATGCACACCTACAAGCTGGCCAAACATTATGGCACATGGGACACATCTCGAGTACAGTTAACATTTGATAAAACACATACTCAAATAATAGCTAGCTGCAGGCGTCCAACCATGACTATGGACAACCACTGCACCTATTTGGACTTGCTGGAATCTGTCAGGATTCAATCATCTACCCTGCTCCTGGGTGACTTCAACTACCCAACCATAGTTTGCATGACCTATGCCATCTGAACATGAATGCACAGAGATTCTTCAGCTTTGTCAATGGCAATGCAGTGGATCGGCCAGTCAACAATCCTATGACAGGTGGAAATTTCCTGTACCTGGTCCTAACCAACATGAGTAGCCACTGTAGCACTCCTACAGTGTCATCCTCCTTCGTATGATCTGACCACATAGTCATCACTGTTCAGGTCACCATCTCCCATGCCCCTCCTTGTCAGGGTCAAACAAAATTAACTTTACACAAATGACTATAAATCTCCTCAGAGCAGGTAGAAGTAACTTTACAGCCAGCGTCCCATCAGATGGAATTAGCAGTAGTGTCCAGACCCCACACCACAATACTATGTGGGCACCTACATAGCTGTATGGACTCAACAATACCTAACAGAACAACATCATCTCCCTCAAGGTAGGATAAATGTCTATGGTGGACAGCAACAATACACAAATACCATAATAGGTAGAACTAATTGCTGGACAGGGCCAAGAAGGAACAGGTGCCTTACTGGAAGCAATGTCACTTTGGTCTGCACAAGCAAATAAGGTCACAGGTGAATTACTCTAAGGCTATCTTTGTGTGCAAATTGGATACATCCCCCAAGGCCAAACACTAGTCCTTCCACACATGTGTCTGCAATCCCAGAGGCAACACACAAATCTGCTCTGTAGTGGTGGTCAATAACACCACATACACATATGGCATAGGTATAGGCAGCTGGCTGCAGACAGGTTAAGTGTAAATATCACCCCCTGTCCCCCCAATTGTGAACTGTGCACAAAGGTTGGTAGCAACCTGACAGCTTTTTACCATATAGGCACCATTATACGGACGGCTCTCTACAAGGCCCACCTCACAAGTACGGGTATGTCATCCAGGAAGCATGAGGCCACAACATCTCTGCAATCCACCCTTATCAGACACATTA
The DNA here is from genome assembly GCF_019279795.1 of Protopterus annectens. NCBI lineage: Eukaryota > Metazoa > Chordata > Ceratodontiformes > Protopteridae > Protopterus > Protopterus annectens. The sequence goes on along the minus strand of NC_056728.1, from coordinate 1,880,611,205 downwards.
CCAAGTATAATGGTTCCTTTGGCATGTACCTTGTCAAGCAAATGCAGCAGTTGCAGAGACCACAGAGGTCCCTTACCAGGCAAATCCAGGGTCTGTAACACCTATCCAATACAGGTAGGCTATAAGTCCTGTTCCTGTACTCAGTCTCATACAGACTGATCATAGGTGACCTGTGTCTGCCATACAAGGCCATTTACAAACCAGCATTGATGGCATTTCTGCATATCTCTAAGACAAACCTCACTCATGCATCATGCACACAAGACCCTCACCTGGTCTTTGACATGTATAGTACTTGTTGGTGGGATAGTGTAGTGTCCCACACAATACACTGTTTGTAAAATACACTTTCTCCCCATGTCTAGCAGAGTACATGTATAGCCCTCCTGAAGAAGAAGTTGGACAATTGCATGGGAAACAGAGGGAACACTCCTGGGGTCGCATTGGTGTACCAGCTGGACAGGGGTAACAGGTGCTGGCTTGGAAGGGACATGGCGAAAGTCTGGCGTAGGCTTATGAGGGCATCAAGGCCAATAGCCTGGTATCTTCTTATGAGGCTATGCACCTAGTAATGTATATGTTTCCTGTATATATTGCAGACTGTCCTGCAATGTTGTCTGAAATGAATCCCTGTAAGTCTGAACTGTGTAGGTACTGCAGCAATAGTGTATACTCTTATTCCTTCATCAGTTATCATCACATATTATTACACCTTGTCATTTTGTGTGGTCTGTATAGCAGCACATCAGCTCTTACCAGTACATGCATATGCACTTGTTGACACTGTATACCTCACTCCAATAGCCTTGGTCTTGGCCACAATTACCATTCTGCTACTAGGTCCATCATACAGTAGGATTTGTCACCCTTGTTGTGGGCCTTACAGTAGCAGTGAAAGAGATGGATTGCATCAGGCAGAACTACTGTAAGGTCTGCCCTGAAGGGCCCAAAGGTGTCACAGCTGTGCCAGACTGTACCAGGAGTGTGTGTGTGTATGTGTGTGTGTGTGTGTGTGTGTGTGTGTGTGTGTGTGTGTGTGTGCGCGTGTGCACGCGCGTGTGTGTGTGTGTGTGTTTGTATCAGAAAACATAATACTGCAGGGTATTAATTCACATATGTTGTCTTCCCCTTGCAGGTGAACACAGGGGTTGGTGTTGCTCCTCCTCACAACCTGATGTTAGTGTCATAGCGCACTCCCATGATGATGGTGGTCATAGTGAGGCACAGGTGGGGTTGTTGGTGTCTGAATCCATGTCATTATTGAGTATCCCACTTTCACCCACCATGTCCCTGCACACAGTCAGTATGCCCACACATACTGAGTCCCCAGCAGCCATAGATAATGGACAGGCTAAGGGTGGTGGCATGGAGCAAGCTAGTGTGCTGAGTATGGCGCATATGAATGTAGACACCAGCCATAGGCAGAGACCAGGCAAGGTTGCACACAGGCAGATGGACAGGGCTGCTCAACAGATGACTGCTGCCCATCAAGCTCCTCTCGCAAGTGCCACATCAGGTGTCACCAGATGCATGTTATTGTCCATCATGGAGGCACAGGTGCATACTGACTGCAACATCAGACATATGCTCAGGGTCATGACTGCAGCACTACCTGCTATGCATGATGACCTCCACGGCATTTGTGATGCCAAATGTCATCTTGCTGATAGCGTGGATAGACAGTGAGTTGAGACATTGTTACTGCTTGACCGTGCAATGTCTGTGCTTGAGCATGTGGTGGGAGTAGGGCATCGACCAGGTGGCCATAGGTCAGCAACAGGATCAACTGTGAGCCCATGCACACGTACACACACGCACACACACTCACACACACACACACACACACACATACACACACACACACACACACACACACACACACACACACACACACACACACACACACACACACACACACACACACACACACACACACACACACACATGCTGTCAGCCATATGGCCTAGCTTAGGCTTTTGGCAATCCAACACCACACCCCATGCATGTGATGATATTAGTGCCACAACCCTGTTAGCCATACCATCGATGCATGGACATGCTCATATGGGTCTCATGCACACGGTGACTATAGTACAGTGTAGCAATGTCATGCTGTGTAAGGAGCTCTCTACTTGCAGTAGTTATGGGTACACATTGAGGTGAATGTACCTTGTTAGCCATGATGCACTATTGCTGTTATTACTGCTGACTGACTGTAGTGTCACATACTGTATTCTGGTTGTGTTCCAGGTGTCTGTGTGTCTGCAGGCTGTGGGCCTGCTGACAGTAACAATGATGAGTAAGGCAGAGTGGAAACACAGTGACCTTTTCATAGCCAAGGTACAGCTGAATATGTACATGTTTACCAGGTGTGTTTACATGCAATGGTGTGTGAGGAGCAATTGTGGCAGATAGTGTGACCATGCATACATACCCTTGACACAGCCACCTAGCCTTCATACATGTCATCTCAGTGTTCTGTAGGATCGCAGGCTAACACATACAGAAGAGGTTACTTGAGTACTAGTACTAGTTCCCTTACAAGCTTAGCCATTACTTTAACTGCAACAGATTGAGCTATCAGCACCTGTTGCCCTGCCATTTCTGTCACATCCACTTGACCATCATGCAGTTGATGAGAGTATGCCTGGTACTGTGTATGACAGGTTTGGGGTATGTATTCCAGACACAGGTCAGCCTGTGTTACTCTAACCTGACAATCACTAGCATGTGTGTCTGCTATTTCATATGCATGTCATGCCTCTTGTGCTGGTAGTGCACACAGAGTCATAGTCCTGTCCATGGGGCAGCTGATGAAGGGCAGATCACAGCCCTACCCTCACAGTCTTAAGACCGATAGTGCTAGATACATAACACAAATAGCACAGCAGTACTGTAGAGTGGCAGTGGCTGCCACTAGTATTGAAGTGGGCGACAATTTCAGGGGCTGTTAGGATTGCCAGTGGTGGGTACAGAGGCCCTTAACATGTTAGAGCCATCTGACACACACACACACACACACACACACACACACACACACACACACACACACACACACACACACACACACATGCACACCGCTGCATGGGGACATGCATTGAGACACATATGCACATGGAGGTGACACTTAAAGTAGATGACCTACACATCTAGTAATGTAAAATACACAGTGATACGACCATTACACCACAGTGGCTTGGTGTTAGAAACTGTGTAACTGTGCTTGTACCATGGATGACATCTGTATGGGCTGACACTAGTTGGCATGGGGGGGGGTTCACAGCGTGGAAGAGGCACAGAAAATAGGATAGCCATTGCATACACACATTGAAGACAACCACAGGGGTTGTGCATACAGAAACAGATACACAGTTGCCAATAGACATATTAGTAACCCTATGTATCTACCTGAATGTACTATAGTGCTGTGTACACATTACATGCTCCACATAGATTATATGCCTGGGACATAGCACACAACCTCTTTCAACAGATAATCTTGCAAATGTCTTCATGGATGGTGGGATAATCTACCAGACATAGCGATCGTCTACTGCTCCTACAAACCTGCACAAGTGATAGAGTGACAAACTTTGTATCAGTATGATGTGTCATTCAGGTACGATGTCTGATGCTAGCAAGTGTGTCAGTATGGTAACTGTGACATATCTGGCAATGATATCACAGGAATGCTCATTGTCAGGGGACACAGACCACATATAGGTTGCAAATATGTGGATATCCCATGTACATCTGTATAGATGACTGGTATGGGCTGTATAGTGTTACATGGTGCATGTGAGGCAGATGTCATTAACAGGTCTTTAAAGTAATTTTATGGATAGGGGGTCAACAGACCATAAAATGGTATAACCTACACACACAACAGCCACATGGGATATGATTCACATACTACTATAGTTGTTGATTTTGAGATTAGAACCCCTACCTATCTAAGTAGTAGCACTGTAGTATTACCCAGTAATTGCACACACCACAGATCTTAGAGGGCTGACAAGTGTATACAGGTACATCTAAGCTGAATTACATCAGCAGGCCTTATAAAGTAGGGCAGTGGGACATGCCTCAAAACAGTACAACGCACACCCTCAGAGGATATGATTCTCACCCAAATACACACACACAATGATGAAGTGTGTCTCACACACACACACACACACACACACACACACACACACACACACACACACACACGCACACACACGCACACACACGCACACACACACACACACACACACACACACACACACACACACACACACAGTAACATAGCTACCAGTATTGAGTTGAGAACCCTACTTATCTAGTTATGTATACTACAGTTTAACACAGTTATAACACATGCCATATAGCTTATAGGATTTAACAGTGTCACAAGGTATGTCTAAGGTGATTCCATCAAGAGCCCTTGTAAAGTATGGCAATGTGAAGTTTACTGGGTGTAAAGAGCATCAAAATACATTACCCTGCAAACATACACACTTACACACACCTTCCCACACACACACATTTGGCACCACTGAGTGTAGAACCCCTGCCTATCTAGCTATTTGTACTATAGTGTTATATAGTGCATGCTTATAGGGCTGGGGCTGTCGAAAGGTACTTCTAAGGAGAATGACATCAGCTGGACTGCTAAAGTAGGGCACTGGGAAGTGTACTGTGTGAGAAATGGCCTAAAACTGTTTCATCTATGAACAAACACACACACACACACACACACACACACACACACACACACACACACACACACACACACATTTGCACCTACCTAAAACTGTTTCACCTACTAACACACACACACACATACACACACACACACACACACACACACACACACACACACACACACACACACACACACACACACACACACACACACACACACACATATTTGCACCTACCTATCTAGTTATTTGTACTATAGTGTTACATAGTTATTGCATATGCTATAGAGCTTATAGGACTGACAGGTGTTCAATGGTACTTCTAATGTGAATGACAACAGCAGATCTTGTGAAATAGGGCAATGTAAAGTGTACTGAGTGGGTACAGTCTGCTAATACTTAGACCTACAGACACACACACACACACACACACACACACACACACACACACACACACACACACACACACACACACACACACACACACATTTGCACACACACACACACACACACACACACACACACACACACACGCACACACACACACACATGCACACACAAACAGAGGTAGGTGATGTGATATTATAACTCCCACCTCAGTACTATTACACAATGGAGCTCATCTTCATGCTTGTACATGTGACTGGTTACAACCGGTATGCCACTGTCTGCAGCAGTACATCACTCTATGCCATTCAGGGTATCTGTGTGTGTGACTCACTCTGTATGTGTCCCCTTGTGTCTCTCTCTCTATCACTGTATGCCTCTGTCTTCCCCATATATATATGTGTGTGTAGGCTTGACACATTATCTGTTGCACATATATATGTTTGTGTATTACACGCAACAGATGCAGATATATCACATATGGGCCAACTACAGCTAGCTGGGGGTAATCCTGTCTGATGGGTGTGTATAGGGACATTTAAGGTGTACATAGCTGTCTATATGCAAAGACATATATGCACAATGCAGTTATATAGTCCGATGTGGGTTCCAACATGGCCTGTGATTCTCTAAGTGTAGAAACATGCCCAGCGTGACCTTCTGTAGTGAAAGTGGGACTCCATTCCAGAGATAGATGTACTCCAGTCTGGTGTTTTGTGTGCTATAGCCATACCTCTCAAAAGTAAACAGGACTTTCCTAGAGGTACTAGGTTTTATTTTATCAGACATTTTCTGACATATCTGAAGTCTGACACTGCAATGTATTGTGTCCTTACCTAGAGACAGACATCCTGGGATCATCACAATACTTTACCAGAGGGATACAAGCTGTACAATGCATAGACCGATATTATGAGCCAGGCTATATACATTACTTCCCAAAAAGGCCAGTTGAGAGGTGTGGCTACAGCTGTTTGACTGATGAAGCTGTGTAAACAGTCCAGCAACTTAGTGATGTACTGGCTGGGGATCTCCTGCTTGTGTGGTATTCTCCTTATCTGAAAAATCATATCCTGGTGTGGCAATACCTCTCAACTCTACATATTTTGGCAGAATGCCCAGGTGTTTGTCTAGAGGTTTCATCCAGTCTACATAAACTTGTGTTTTATGGCAAGTTAGTTGCATATAATTGAAGACTGATGTTACAAAATAATGACAGACATTAGTGTTTCAGATGTCATAAACCTCAGAAAATTCCTGCTATTAGTAAACCTTTATCCTACTAACTTTCTCAGTATAGGAAAAAACACTGTCCAAACCACAAATATCCTCCAAAAGAAGAAGATAGCAGCCAGGAAAGTCCACCACAAAGCTTTATTCAGGTTCCAAGAATTACATTAAGCACTTTGGTTTCCCAATCAAAACTTCATCAGAATTAGAGGTTGGGAGGTATGGGCGTGGGTATAGAGTGCATTCTACTGTGCTGAAATGTCCATTATATGTGAAGTATATTAAACATAGCACTGTGACTTCCAGGTATGTCAGTGGCAGAGCAGTACAGAGTAATGTGGTGAACCACTGACAGACAGTTGTGTATAAGTTGATAGGTTGCTATGATGTTAGTAGGGTATTAGCCCTGAAGCCCTTATAACCCACGCAGATGAGAGTGTCGCCCATGTTACAACATGTCAGCACACAGATCCCCTGTCCAACAGGGATACAGGTGGGATCACAGGTCTGTATTTTATGGTTTCCATGCAATTATGCAGGGAGTATATCACTAGGAGTATTGAGGCACTTGGCTTGCTGTTGACAGGGAGTGTATTCCACGGATGGGGTAGTATGTGGTACATGTATCTGTCACACCAACAAGCCATACTGATATCACAGCCCAGGTTGATGCTGCACCTACTGGTTGATGGAGTGGGCCTTGAATTCCAGATGTGCAACAGTCCCATCAAGGCAGGGTCTTGATTGCTTTGTATGCCTGACAGGGTCACCTCTGCAGACCGTGTATGGGACAGGGTGGTGGGACAGTGCTGTTAGTCTATCTGTGTTGCGTAGGTGTTTGGGGTTTGTGGTAAGACCTTAGTATTTCTAAGACCCTGGCATGCAGTGTCTACATGGTCTGTGGTGTGTAGGTTTTTGGAGTTCTCATGTGATTTTTGCCTCTGAGGTGTCCATTGTTTGGGTTTTGTTTTGTTGCAGACCTCCACTTACATGAGTGTGTGTTGTGTATTTGCAGGTGATGTTTACTGACTACTTACACTGAATGGCACCTATGTTACTGCGCAATCTGTTCTGGTGTGCACATTCTCCATTTGTCTGGCCAGTGGTTCCCCTTCTCCTTATATGTGTCTCTATGTCCTTCTGCAGTCCAGTCACAGGCTTTGGCCACAGTGGGTCTTATTATGTATTTGTAATTCTGATGTGAGCATGATACATGCCATTACATCACACACAGGGTTGTTGACTTCACACCTCTGAGTGTACCAGTTTAGGAGGTTGTCCATCATTGCACCACACCATTTGTTGTGGTCCTTAGACAGTTTGTGCTGCTATATGTTATTATGAGGCTACATGTGGGCCTAGCTGTCATACCATCACAGAATGACAGCTGCACAGGCCCAAATATGACAGTCAGAAAAAGGCCCACACATGGGGATAGGGTGTTGCTACTGTTCTGCCAAACATAGACAGTTGGGAGACCAGTTTGGTAACTGCTTTTTTGCTCTTATCGGTTTGACATCTACTTCCCCACTGCCTGCCATTGGGATTTTGACATGACCCTTTCTTGTTTTTTCAAACAGATGGCAGGCAAATGCAATGCTAGGACAAGCAGAACAGATATACAAGGCATACTTGTGTTCCTTCTGCAACAACCTGTGTCATTCCAGGGGTATGGTTGTTGGCCAGTGACATGTTGTCAGTGCTGACACAGAAAGGTGGCAGCCTTTTATACACTGGCAGTGCACTAGCCTTCAGGTACCTGCTGTCCTACTAGGCACCATCTCTCAACTTCTGGGAGCCAGACATCTGGACAAAGCCATAAGTGATTGGGGGACAAAGGCCTAAATATAGGGACCATTTTAAGTATTGGTCTTACAAACCTAGAAAGGTGATTCAGTAACAGGTTTTGCATTAGCATGCATGCTTCTATAGGGTATGAAGTCTGACACTACAATCTGTCATTATTTTCTGACCTTAGTCTTGTGGGATTTGCCAATGAATTCCCAGACAACCACTATTTCATGTTATAACAACCACATTTATGATGCAAACCTCTGGGCATTCTGAAATAGGTCTGTACAGTTGAGAGGTATGGTGGTAGGCACTGTGTAGGTTACTCCAAGCTGTGTACTGTCCATATATGTGGCCCCTGTCCATGACCTGTACAGCTTTCCTGCATTAACAGATATTGTCATCTGGACAGTGTATACAACTCCTACCGTAGGTGTAGCTGACATACAGAATACTTGGCACTGCAGTTCTTGGAACATGGCCCTGTCAAAGACAGCACTGTGCCTAGGACACTATGACACAACAGCCGGGAGTAACTGCTGGCCACATCCTGACAGTATTCACCATGCATATACATGGCTCATTGACCCCTGCATATTGTGGACATTCAACAAGTTATCATGTTGATTGGGCAGCCCTGGCAAATGTGTGCTCTGCTGTTATTACCCTGCAAACATACATGTTGCTGCATTTCTATGGGAATATGGGTGTGGGGGTACACCTGTCAACTATACACATTTGCACAGACTGTGCTGACATTTGCTTTATGCTTTGGTTCAATTTAGCATGGTATTGTGCCCTGTCTTGGAGACTAGAGGCATATCACTAAAAAACACAGGTCAGATTGTAATGGCATACATTTGATTTTCAGACTTCTTACCCTTCAGAGCCTTACTGCAAATGCATGACCTGCTGCATTATCACTGTGTAAATCTGTAGGGGGTATTTCATCATTGTTGCCATTTGTGGGTCTTTGTCAGACATTTATTCATGGTTTTCTATGGCTGACTTGCTGGGTGAGGCTGGAGGTGAGTATGGGACCCCCCACACTGACATCCATGCCTATGACCTATGACCCTTCCCAGTTAATTGGCCCCCCACATATGCTGCAGTGGGATTTGTCACCTTGGATACTACTGCATAGTGTGGGGAGGCCAGCATTTCCTGGTGTCCCACATAGCTGTCAGTTGTCAACTTTTATCTCAGTAAGCCACCCCATTCCCTTGCATGCATACAGCAACACCATAGTTATGCTACCAGAACATACTAATCCATTCATTTATTGTTAAGAAGACTGACTTACCTTGTGCCTGTGGCAGTTGTGATGATGATGCTTGAGGGCAGCCTATGTCATATGCATGCAGTACACTGCCTATACATGATAAGGTACAGGTAGTGTGATGTGTGTGGCATCCATTTTACTGTGTATGCAAGTCAGAGAGATGTGTCAGTCTCTTGGTTCCTACAGTGTCAGTCTGTGTGCTATATGTTGCCTCTTTGCTAAGGCCAGGGTATACTGGGCACATGTCAATCTACCTACAGGAGCTGGCTCAGGGGGTTCCTCTGGTGCAGAGTTTGTGACTAAAAGGTGTTTGCACAGTTTATACTGCTGTGCTGCAGATGCTGCCTGTATGATTGGCTGGCTATGATATATTCCACCTGCCTGCTATATTATTTGTACTTGATTGCTTTTATTCTGCTATTTCCCTTTTTTCCCCCTTCCCATTTCTTCCCATTTTAAGCCCCCAGGCCTGCCACACAAACCCAGTGCCCAAATGTAAACAGTTTTGCTATTTCCGGCCTTTTTTTTTTTTGTTTAAGAGCTGGTGCAGGCTGCGCAAACCCGTTTATCTAAAGTAAACACTTTGAAGCATAAATGATCCTCCCTAGATGTGAGCATGCCCTTATTTTAATGGAATAAATCAATACAGCCTCAGATGCACCCCCCTTTGCTTAGCTGTGCTTAGCTAAGCTCATATAGGAGCTGTGGAGTTCCAATGTTCTTAAACCAAGCATGACACACAACCTTTTCATGTCAGCTGTTTCTCCTGCTTACACCATTGTCTTATAGCTCCTACATGGTTAGATGCAACCAGGGAATGGTCTCCCATTTAGTGATTCAGTAAAATTTGCTCATTTGCATACCCCACTGCCTTAGTCCCTTTTTACACCACTACACCATACCCTTCCTCCTTAGGAACCAGTGTTACCTGTTATTGTTTTGATTTTGCATGCCATAGACTATAATGGCAAATTGCAAATTTCACTAAAAATTGTCTTTTCACCTTTTTTTTTTATTTTGGGCACGATCCCATTTGCACGCTGCTGCGCTATGCTTAAATGGCCGAAATCAGCCTCCCCCAAAAACTTTGATATTTATAATTTTGCAATTGTTTTCCATGCCAATGGCCATATTGTTGGCCACTGGCATGCCTAATGGTTATAATACATGCTTTACCATGAGCTGTCATGACTCTCTTTTGAATTTTGCAGAAATGTACTCGGTTAGTAACTGAATACATTTCTGCATCTCACACTTTTCTGGCACTTAAGCCTGTCTGTTTACTGAATCACTATTTCACCTAATTTGCATGTTTTTCACCAGCAAATGAGGTCATTAGGATTATTCAGTGGTGTCCATGCAGTAATTGTGCTGGCAGGCTCATGCATGCTCCCAACCTTGTTTACTGGATCTCTTGGCGATCATATTCCGTGCAGGAGCTGCTGGACTATTCCTGCTTGGAAAAATGGCTTATTGAATCCCAGGGTCTCTCCTTCTCTCTGCCACATAGATGGTGGTCAACAGAGGATAACTAATGGCAATAAATAATATGTTGAAATACTGGAATGTTCCACAGGCTGCTGTACAAGTAGCAGTAATTAGTATTATTTAAATAGTGGCTTTATAAATCATGCACTAACACAAATTATGTGTTAGCTTTTAGGGAACCATCTAAAGGCCTCCATTTGTTACAAAAAACTAGAATCAGAGCTCTGTTCAAAATCCTCTATTTTTTATATTCTATACTCTTTCTTCTTGAAACATTGTCTCTGTCCACTGATAAAACTAAATGAACTGGTCATTTTTGTTGCAGCTTCTGTCTTTACACAAATGTATTAAGATGCCTCTCTATATGATCTTGTCATTCATTTTGATGTAGCACTGATGACATTGCTAACATTTTGATTGTGGGTGTATATGCCCACATAAGTGTACACAGTACAATGCCACACACATACATGCAGCGGTATCTGAACAGATAGCACCATTCACACAAGTGAATATATCAGTATTCACTGAATAGAAAACATGACAAGGGACTAGGAATCAATATCCTCTCTAGCACTTCAGCTAATGTCTTCATGGGGAGACAAAATTATTTAATGGATTACAAACAATCCAGTTATACATTTACTTAATTCTCTCATTAATTAATTCACAGACCCAAATTAATGAATCAGTTTGATTAAAACATAAAATTGATAGGGGAAAGAAGGGAAGAGAATGTGAAAATATGAGGGAAAGTTTATATATATATATATATATATATATATATATATATATATATATATATATACTACTACTAATTTAATCCAGTATACTGTACCAATTCACCTCATTGTTTAAACCTACAAGAGACAATGTATTGCATTTCAAAATAAATATAGTTTCTAATTTATTGAACATAGATCATTTATCCCCACCCCTTGACAAATTAATTATAGCTAAAACTAAGTATTTTGATGCACTAATATCACCTTTAAATGCCTTTAATATGTTGATCTACACTACTTAATGAATGCTCACTGCTAACATCACTAACGTATTCCTGAATTCAAACCTTTACATTACTTTTTGTCTTTCCAGTATACCACTTATTCATTGTGGTACAGCAAGCATATTTTACAGTTGTTCATCTTTATGCACTTTTTCATTAATTCTTATTTTACTGGTAGATAAAACTAATATACATACATTACATCTACCACAGTGATATAGCCCTTGTACATTCAAAAGCATTAGCTGAGAAGCCATGGAAACTTTTGAACCAATAGTTTCTACACTAAATTATTCAGGAAGTGTCTGATACTTTAATTCATTAAAATGGAAGTTGAAATAATGATTGACATACATAGGTCTTATCTAAACTTTTAGAGATAGTCACCCAAATTAAGTGACCTTTTTTGTAGAAATAACTCAGAAGCTTGTGAAATACTTTAGCAAAATAAGAATCAAACAAAATATTCCAATTATGTTAAATAATATTAATAAACTCCTCACTAAATGTAATAACTTCAAGCACACTAAACAATTATCCCTTGTCTCCTGTGGTTCATATACAGTGCTAACAAAGTATCTCACATGTTTAAATACAGCACCTTCTCCAATTTGCAACCCCACACCTGTATCCTTAGCTTCCTCAGTGATTTCTGTATCATACTGTCTCTCTCCAAGAATTTATTTTCCAAATCTAAACATGCTAGTTTTCATTCATTAAGTCTTGTGGTATTCCTACTTATTTTCACAAATTTACCAATGGATAAATAATTTATATGGTGTCTGGGATGGCCATTTTTTACACACAAAAAACTATTAGTTGCTTTTACTAAACAATTTGGTATAAATCAAGTAATTGGTCTCACCAATAACTATGAGATCCAAAAAATACATTGAGATACATGTTCTGCGTTAAATAAACTAGAAAGTAAAATTATTTTGAAATTTAACACATTGTCTCCAGTAGGTTTAAATAATTAGGTGACTTGGTCCTGGGTATTGGATTAAATTAAGTTATTTGTATATACAGGCACTATACAAATACATATACAAATACGTTTTTCCTTCCTTCTTCCACCTTTCTTTCTTTAGTAATTTTGTGGTTTAATTACATTGTTTTATTAATTTAAGGGTGTGAATTACCTAATTAGAAATGTTAAGCAAATATATAAATGCATTTGTTTCATTTCATTAAATAATGTTTCCTTGTGAAAGCATTAGCTGAGAGGATAGGGGGAATTTTGATTCCTACTTCTTGTAACTTAGAACTATAAATATTATTCATTAATTCAAAGAGAAATTATTTGGGAATTTGCTTTTTTATTTTAATTATTAAAATAGAAGCTGAAGTAATAATTAGCATACATATTATTTATGTATCTATTTATTTATTTATTGGCATTTGTTTACCGGGAAAGTCCACTGGGCCAAGAAAAGCCCAGGGAGAAAATCTCCACATGAAACACAACATAGAATACATGGTAAAACAAGACATGCATTTTAAATATATACAGGAGTAATGGAGGAAAAGATTACTGACAGAAAAACACTTGGTATTTATGCAACATTTGATACATACACTATTAAAAAGTAAACAAATGTAATAGAACTATAGTTAATACAAAAATAAGGAAGAAAAATAAAACCTTATGTTCACACACTAGATATACCTACTATACTAAAATAATATTATTCAACTAAAGTTGAATATAATATGAGTGAAAATAAGATACAAATATTATAGAAGAAGAACTGAGATTGAGGGAAGAGAAGAAATATAGAGGCTACAGAAATTATAGAATAAGAGAGGACAAATAAAAGAGAGAAAGCATGTAGGAAATTGTTAGTGGCAACAGAAAAGAATGGTAGAGGTAATAGATATAGATCACATGAGAATGTCAATTGTAGTATTAGAATATGAGAGTAACAAAGGAAAAAGGAAATAATAGAAAAACTCAGAGGTCTAGATAATGGCCAGGGGAGGTTTAGTGCAATTAAAAATCCATTGGGAATAAAGGTGTTGACATAGGGTGGTTTTAAAGGAGGCAGTGCATTGCATAGTATGATTATGACTGAGGGAAGGCTCGTTCAGATTTTAGGTACTACCCAGGAGTATGGCTGTTTACAAGCAGATAGTTTAGGCTTTTGAATTTGGAAGAGATGTCGGTTTTCTGATCTTATGTACCTAATGGGGTTATAATGGGAGAATAAGGACTTTAGGACAGGGCAGTTTTGTGGGTGGCTTAATAAGTAATTTATGTGTGATTATTAACTGGAGATAAATAAGACACTGAGGGAATTCAAGCCAATTTAATATTTTTAGAGGGATGCAGTGGTGGGTGGAGTGATGTTTATTTGTAGCAAATTTAGCTATCTTGTAACATCTTTCTAGTTTGAATTTGAGGGAAGATTGGAGGTTAGTTAGTAATGGGGCACCATAGACTAGAGAAGGTAGTAAATAAGTGGATGAAAGTACTTGTTTAGTGTGGAGAGAGAGGGAGAGGAGATTTTTATGTCTACAGAGTAATCACAGTTTTCTGTGAGTTTTGCTGATGTTATTTTGTATGTGTAAGTCAAATGTTAGGTTTTCTTCAATTACAATGCCTAATAGCTTGGTTTGGGTGACTAATTCATTTCTGGTGTTATTTAGAGAGAAAATATGGAACTAAGTTTTGTTAATGGGAGTGTTTTTCTTTGGGATAAAAATCACGAGTTTGGTTTTACTTGGGTTTAAAGACAGGTGGTTGTTGTGAAGCCAAATCTCTACTGCAGTAAATGCTGATTGATTAATTTGCTGTAGATGAGTAAAGTTATTGGAAGAGCAGATAATAGTACAGTCCTCTTCATACTGTACAAAAGACCCTTGTTGGAATAAGTTGCTGATGAAAATATGAAGCAGTAGAAGTCCTAATATGGAGCCTTAGAGGACCCCAGGGGGTTATGGATATATGGGGATATAGCATGCTGCCATTTTACAGCATGTTCTCTGTCAGATAAGTAGCTTTTGAACCAATTAAGAGATGAGGTGGAAAGTCTAATATTAGAAAGTTGGGAAAGAAGAATTATGTGAGAGAGAGTATCAAAGGCTTTAGAGAAATTCAGAAATCGGGAGGAGACAATTTTCCTGGAGTCTCGAGCTTTATTAACTAGATCTATAAAGAATATAAGTGCAGTTGAAGTACTATGGCTATGTTTGAAACCATGCTGAGTTTCAGAAAGAATTTGATTTTTGAGAAGGAATTGTAGAAGCTGGATGTGTGCACATATTTCTAGGAGCTTGGACATAGGTGAAAGAATAGCTATATAATGGAAGTTGGAATTATCTATAGAAGTACCCCCTTTGTTAAAAGTAATATGCATGCTTTTTTTCCAGAGGATAGGATTCTTGGAAAGATCTATTAATGCAAATTTGGATGGGGGTAAGTAACAGCACCTGCAGAAATTTTTAAACATTCTGTGAGTATGCTGTCAGCTGCATTTGAGCAGGGTTTTAGTTTTAGCGGTTTTTTTTTTTTTTTTAATGGAAGCTGTGGAAATGGTAGAAAGTTGGAATTTTGACAAACAATTGGATTTACCTATGTTTGTAAAGGTGGATGAGGGGGAATGGGTCATGGTAGTCATTTGGCCAAATGTCATTGTAGTAGAGAGAGAAAACTGGGGTTGAGTATGCTTAAAGACAGTAGTATTACTTGGGAAGTTAGATGTGATGATATATTGAGAAAAAGTGGCTGTGAAATTAGCTATAGTGTCTATGAGATGGGAGTTAAATATGCTTGAGATTTGTTCTGCTCTTTTGTCTGGGATGGGACAAGGATTAGTTTTAGTGCCAGGGTTTAGGAGAGTAAAGAGGATGAGAATAGCTTTGGGTTATTTTTGTGTTGCTTTTGAAGGTTCAAGTAGTGTTCTCTCTTGTCTTTAGACACAAGCTTTTTTGTCTAGTTATGAAGTTGTTTGCACTTTAATAGGCCTGAGATAGTTTTGTGTTTATGCCAAAGCTTCCAGGTCTTATTCCTAATTAACATAATTTCCTTAGTAGAGTTAGTTAATCATGGAGCATGGTTAGTTCTTATTATTTTAGTTCAGGTGGGTGTGAGGCTAGGGCAGCCGCGGTGGTGCAGCGGTTAGCATTGCTGCCTCACAGCAAGAGGTTCTCTGGTTCAATTCTCAGCTGGGTTGCCTTCTGTGCAGAGTCTGCATGTCCTCCCTGTGGTTGCATGGGTTTCCGGTTTCCTCCCAAAGACATGCAGTAGGTGGATTGAACACTCTAAATTGGCCCTAGGTGTGAGTGTGTGCATGTGTGTGCCTTCTGTGGAAGGTTGGGTGCCAGGCTGGCAACTCAACACTGTAAATCTCCACTGCCAATCATGAGCAGACAGATGATCTGCTGTGGCAACCCCTAACCGGGAAAAGCCAGAAGAAGGGTGAGTGTGAGGCTATTTAGTATTGTAAGAAAGGTAGTATTAAAGCACTGCAGGGCTTTGCCTTGGTGGGGAGTTTTTTATGATATTCCAATTTATACTTTTTAGAATATTGTTGAATGTGTGAGGGTTAAATTTGGATAAGTTCCTGACAATATTAAACTGACATTTTTTTTTTGTTTGTTTGTTTTGTGAGAGGGGATAGGCACAGGTAATAAAGGCAGGAAGGTGATCACTTATAGAGTTGGAGAGAGTACCAGCTTATGTAATTTTAGTTGGGTCAGAAACTAGGACCCAATCAAGGATAATTATAATGCATTTCTTAGTACTGCGTTTTAAACCATGGCTGTGGCACCAAGTTTTTGTCTGTATTAGGCTTTCCTGAAGGGTGTTTTCATCTTGGAGGGGTGGATTCAGTGACTGCTCTCAGTTTGCAATCATCTGTGAACTTCATTAGCCATAGGCCATTGACATTAGCTTTGACATCTGGGAAACAGATGCCAAAGAGGAGTCGGCCTAGCACAGAGACCTGGGGGACTCCACTGGTGACCAGCCTCTATGTGAGTGTGCCTCACCAGTTTTAACCTCCTGTGCACTATCGGTGAGCTAGCATGTTATAAAGGGCTTAATGACTAGTTCTAGAAGATTATTGACAATGCCAGAGTAGGGTGTTCCATCAAATGCCTTAGCCAGATATAGGTAGGCAGTATGCATAGCGTTCCCCGCATCCATTGCCTTAGTGACCTTTTCAGAGAAGTCTCCTAGATTCAGCAAGCATGTTCTTCCCTTGACAAAGCCAAACTGGGATGGATCTGTTCTCTGGGAGCCTCTTATGGCCTTCTTAATAACTGTCTTGATAATTCTTTCCATGGCTTTGCAAATAAGACTAGTCAGACTAATGGGCCTGTAGTTTCCATGATCTGTTTAAGGTCCTCCTTTATGAAGGGGGATTGCCATTTCAGTCCTCCATTCATGGGGCACAAAGCCTGTTTTAAGGCCATAGTTAAATAATGTCTCTAAGGATACTGATAAGTCATAATTTACACTATTCAGGAGGCATGCTGGAATGTTATCAAGGTCCACTGAGGCTGTGTTCTTGGCTTCAGTGAATGCAGCCAGCACATGCTCCCTAGTTATAGCTGGAGGGGTTATGTTTGAAGCTATTATTGGGGGGTGGGGGTAAGAGGTGGACATAGCTGGAAATGAATTTGTCTGCCAACAGGTATGCTATATTGGCAGACTAAAGGCTCAGTGAATGTGTCATCACTAACCACCAGTTCAGCACATTGCTGTGTGCTGCACTTGATGTTTCTGAAAAGGTCTCAAAGGTGTTATGGTTATCTTTCATCTGGTAAGATATCTTTATCTGAAAGTTGTTTTTTCTTGACCGAGTTAGCCCTCTTATTTGCCTATTTACTTTGATGATAGAGTTTGTATCTTTATCGTAATTACCCTTTCTGATTTTTGACATATCTTTTTTTTTGTTTTTGTTTTTGTTCAATCTGGGCAATTTGTTGCTAGAGCTAGTTCTAGGCTTAATTCATGTAGGTACAGCAGCATCTTTACAGCCATTGACATGATTGTACATTGTTTCTGAGAGCAATTCAGCTTAGATTGGTGTGCTTCCAGGATTTGGAGAGGCACTGAGTTTTAACAATCCATCACTTAATAATAATAATAATAATAATAATAATAATATATATATATATATAGGCATGCAAGGGTTGCATCTCCTCATGTTGTGTGTGTGTGTGTGTGTGTGTGTGTGTGTGTGTGTGTGTGTGTGTGTGTGTGTGTGTGTGCGCGTGTGTGTGCTTGTCTGTTTTTTTTTTATCCTTTGTGGCTCAATGTTTAGGTTTTCAAAGATTAGGTTTTGATAATTCCTGAACAGATGAATGTTTCTTTTGATAGTGCTTAGGCTTCCATATATAAATATATGCCTCTTACTAAGCTTTTAGCTTTGAGTGATTACAGCACCAGGGCAGATAAGAGAAAGTAGTACTTTGGAGATGTAGTGTTTTGCTGACTTAGGGGGAATGATAGTAATGACAGTTTCTGCAGTTTGTTGATTACATTGCTGGTAATGGAGAGATGAACACCTTAGCAATGCATATTTAAATAGCTGCAAAAACAGAGACAGGAGGTGAATTGCTCCTCTACAATTTCAGTCTCAGTGATGTTTTAAGAACAGACTTTTTTGATTTCACTAGGGCCAGAAAATAGAGATGTAGGAATTTTAGGAATTTCTGTGTCTGAAGAAGTTGCTATAGCTGATAAGTCTATGAGACTGCATTGTAAATACTTTTGTTGTGCCCTACTCAGGTGGGGATACTGGCTTTTATGAATAGTGATCCATTGTTCATTTTATCCCCAATTATATATGTAGTTCAAGTCCACATTTTTTCCTACACAATATGAGCTGTATATACTTTAGGAAAGTTGACTTGGCTATTGTGATCTATAATTTTACTTCAGAGATAAGAGCTGGTTGTAAGCAGAAGGATTTTTTGTTGCCATACATGGTTGCAGTATTTTAATTTTGATTTTAGAGGTCATGGTTATTCTCATCAGGTTTCTTAAACATGATGGTCATTCAGTTCAGACTAACAGAATAAATAGGCAGTTAGCAATTTGGTGGGAAAAGGCTAGGTTCCTCCTCAATCTAACCCTGATATTTCAATATCATGTCTTCGAAAGTCATGAAAAACACAATGATAGTAAATTGCATTTTTTGGGTTCCTGATTTTGCAAGAATTGATTGTCAGACAATATATTCAAGTGACCAAGTGTATGCCACTTTTCAAATAAATATTTCATTACTTGTACTCATTTGTCTTTCATGATATTTTAGAAAATAGGTTCATAGGTTCATAGGAAGTTGGTAGGCTAGTGGCCCTAAAGACTTTACAGTCCTAGCTATGTTAATCACAAGTATCCCAATGTGTTCTTTTTTGGGTAGTTTGCATCATGAATTTATGAACAGAGTGGACCAGTGAACAACATCAGCTACCCCTGTCCATGAGGGACATGGGTGCCACTCCAGGGGTGAATTTGTGGTCTCCCATCCAATTATCTATGTTGTGTTTGAATAGGGTCAGTGGGCAGCTTTATTTTATGTGAATAGGGAGTCGATTTCACTGAAGTGGCAGTCTATCTGTCTTTCTAGCATGGTCTGTTAATGTCAGAAGCTAGTTTAAGATCCCTAGAGCAAGTGACTCTTGAGACATTTGACTTGCAGATGTGTAGCATTTCCATTAGGGCAGGGTTGGAGATTGCCCGATAGGCCAGGTACAAGTCACATCTCAGCAACATATAATATACAGAGTAAAGTGACAGGGCTTTCAGCCTGTCCAAGTAGGTCAAGGTTTGGAGTCCCTGCATTTTCTTAGTAAGAAACTCTGTGGCCTCTCCAGCTGCTGCAGGTGCTTGGTGAGGTACATGCAAAGGGGTGCATTATACTCTCCATTTTTTTTTAAATCCTGCAAGTCTTTTGGGTTTCTAATACCATGATGGGAATGGACCCCATTCCTAAGTCAAAGTATGATTAAAGTTCATGCAATTAGTATTGTTTCAGTCTTTGATGTCAGCCATAAGTGCGCTTTGCAGCACCCACAATGTGCCTAGTAATGACTCCTTCTGCAATTCATATGGAGTTGCATGTATTAGTAACATACCTAAATGTGATTGTAGATTCTTTTTTATAAGACCTGTTGCTTCTACTACTGTTGGAACTGTCTGGGTATCTTTCTTACATTGCTCTCATTTCTGCCCACAAATACTGATATGTTATGCCTTTGTGTTCCTCTGTGCACAAGACACTGTAGTCACTGGGTGCAGCAGTTTCAATGATCAATGCTACTTTTGTCTTCTTTTCATGGACCACTGTATCTGGTTTTCTCACATCTATCTTTTAAACTGTTGCTAATGGGTGATTGCATGTGATGTAGACTCCATCACTTTCTATGATGCTTTGTGACTCACGTTTCCAATGTTTTTCAGCTACTTCAGTATTATGTTTGCACAATCCCTCAGTGCAACAGTCTTGCCACATTATTATATCTTTCAGTATAGAGTCCTTCTGACATTACTGTATCACAACCAGCAACAAGGTGCGTGACTCTTTCCAATTCTGTTTTACAAAACCTACATTTGTCTGTTTCTCCCACATGTTTAATAATGTACTTTGTAATCACACATGTACGTAGCCCATTATCTTGGGCCACCAATATTAACCTTTCATCTTTGGGTTTGAAATCGCCTCTTCTTAACCATTCTTGCATTTGATCCTGATCAACATGAGGTTCTTCCATAAATGTTCTATACTTGCAGCTATATTTATACATTTTCCATATTTCTTGCCTTCTCATCTGATCCTTCACCTTATATTCTTTCTTTTGATTTTTGGCACATTCAGTTGTTGCCTGATTTTTATCTACTTTTGGTTTGATTTCCATTCCCATTTGACACTGATATGCTTCTGCTAGGCTAAGAGGGGAAGTCATCTCTGATTTATTCTCCTCATGTTTTAAAACTTTCACTATATTTGTGTCCTGTGAGGTCAGCAGATATGTATGCAGTACCACAACTGCAAATCTATACATGTAATCAATTTCAAGTAGGCTCATACCTCATTTGTAATGGGTTATATATAATTGTGGTATGCACTGATTTGTATATATCATTTAATGAGCATGAAGCATCCTTCTTGTTTTCCTGTCTAGTCTATCCAACACCTTTTGGGGTCAGTCAATCACTCCAAAACTGTAAGCTAAGACAGGCAGAGATAATTGGTTTATAGCCTGAATTTTGTGCCTAGATGTCAACACTGTTTTCAGGATTAATTTAAGTCTTCTAAAATATTTCATACTAAGTTTTATTTGCATTTGTTCATGTTTTATTGTTGATCCTTCATCAGTACCCAAATATTTATACATTCCATCTTGCTCAAGTTCTTTTATATCAGATTCTTGTCCAAAACTGATGTTTTCTTGGTGCTGCAGCTTTCCTGTTTTAAAGATTGTTTTTGCACATTTATCAAGACCAGATGACATACTTATATCATCTGAAAAAGTTTTAACTACTTACAGTTGTGCTTTCAGTTTCTCATCTAATGAGCAATACAGTTTTAAATCATTGACAAAGACAAGATGAGAAGTCTTCACACTGTGTTGCTTTCTGGAAGCCAAATTATAGCCATGACCTAATCTGTTAAGCGGACAGCTTAATGGGTTAAGGGCAAGGCAAAAGAGCAATGGTGACACAGAGTCATCCTGACATAACCCTCTTTGGATTTTTATCCCTGGGATAATAATTTGTCCTTTATCATGGCTTAACTGCAAAGTGGCCAATGTCTCATGGTCACTGTGTAGTAGTTTATCAATGTAGGGTGTATCTTATACATTTTAAGCATTCTTTAATCCATAAATGTGGGATACTGTCAAATCCACTTTAGTAGTCAACCATGACATACTTAGATTCTTCCCCTTTTTTACAGTTCTCCAGTATGACTTTACTTAACAATAGGTTTTCCTTTGTTCCATATGACTTTCTTTTTTTGCCCTTTTGTTCTGTTGCTGTAATTGAGTTTTCTTCTAAATGACTACAAACTCTGTCAACATCAATTCCAGTGTATAGTTTATAGGTTGTTGGAAGGCAAGTTATTGGCCTATAATTATTAGGGTAGCTTGCAGGTTCTTTTTTAAGTAGGAGCATTGTTTTCCTTTTAGCCAGGTTGGCGTCTGTTCGGGGTGTGCATATAAATAGTTCTTACTCATGGATAAATCTTTGTGCAGAGATGTTAATACTTTTAAGTGGAAGTTAGATACTGCATCTGGGCCTGGGGTTTTCCAATTAGATGCCTTTCTTAACTTTGTTTCAATCTCTCTATCAGTTACTTACTTCATCCATTTTCATATCCTGTACCATTGAACTTCTTATTCTTTCTTTTACTTCTTCTATCCATTTACCATCTTTGCTATGTTCCACAAGAGCTTCATAAATACTTCTTCAAAATGTATCTATTTCTTCTTTTTTTGTGGTCTTTCAATTCTTTTTACTTTGTTTACCAGTTCTCTATAAAACCTTTTTGGGTCATCAATAAATTGCATATTTTGTACTTTTCTTCTATATTTCTATGTGTATCTTCTAAGTTTTTCTGCCTGTGCTGATATTTTTAGTTTATTATTTGTGATAGTGCATTACAAATCCTGATCTGTTATAATACTGCACATTGTTTTTATCATGTCTATCCTTCTGAGTATTTTTTTTGATCTGTTCCCTCTTCTCTACTCTTCTAACAGTGACACTTCTTGTCTTAATTGCTTTATAGTTTTCTCTTCTCGATGCTTCCATGAAGGTATTCAATTTCTTCCCCTCCTTTCTCTTACTACCCTGTCTTGTTGTGGTAGAATTTTATCTGTTATTAATTTAGCTGCAGAATATAGTAATATATTCTGTTTACTTCTGCTATATCGCATGGATCTCTATTGGCAGTTCTAATTACTGTGTTCATTTGTTTTATCAAACTTTTCACTTTTGGGGGTTTATTGACCTTCTGCATTCTATGTCTTTCATTGATCTTAATATGTGTATCTATCTCGATTAAATCAAGCAATTCTTCTCTTAGCTCATTTTCTTCTAAACTGAGGGCACATTTTTTGTTCTTCATTTTCTGCGGGCATTCTAAAAAAGTTCTATAGTATCTTCCTGTGGCACATTCTCTTCAATTTCATCCTGTGTTATCCGTTCCTCTAACATATGCCAACTCACTAGCCTATTACTCCTCATCATTGTGTGTGTCAGAGTTTCAACAGTTTGTCTTTTTCCCGAATTTCCCAATGGATTCTTGTCCAGATGACAAATTGTTCGATCTTACCTTGCATTCAGTTCCATATAGTCAGGAAAGATCAATACATGATCTTGTTGGTTTATTTGGTGAGCTACAAAAAATCACTTAATATACTAACAAAGAAATTTACCTGCAACACCTCAGTGGGAACTGGTCTATTCACATAAATTGGTTGGAGGTGGTGAGACTGTGTTATATACTATTCATAGAACTATTTCTAAAGGTGAACCATGTTTCAGAGATGCATTTTTAGTGCTGAATTCAGCATATGATCCCTTTAAAGGCACTGGTATTTCTTCTGGACATCAACTGGCTAGAAGGAAAAGGGACTTAAAACGTACTGTACTACTATGGTGGAAAAATATTTTAAACATTGTGTCTAGCTTAATATCGTACCCAAAAGTTTGGGATTTTTTATAGCTCCTAATGGCATTACCACCAATGATCCTTTTCACCAAAAGCTAGTCCCTTTTTTCAATAAAGGTGGCAGTGAGTTTTTAAAACTTCTTAATAAGAACAATACTAAACCACTTAGTATTCTCAGACAAAGTTTGGAACAAGCTGAAAATAAAATTCAAGAACATCTCAGGAGACATGAAGATTTAAAACCAGAGTATGGAAGCATCTTTATTGCTGTTGACAGGTTTGAAAAGACAATAGTTCAACGTAAATACAAAAACATCACATGAGATATTATAGCATATGAATCCAGAGTGGCTTATATGTTTGCGCAAAGTAAGAAACAACAATCTGGTATCCACAACATTATTTCTTCAAACCAGCATGTTAATAACATAAATCCTTTACCCTTTCATAACATCAAAGATGTACTGGAGACTGGCACTTTAAAATTGGCCAATACTTAAGCAGAAAGTAATGCTGCCTTTTTGGAAGGAGTAAGGAGGCATCAAGACTATGTGAGTGAAGCCAACTTTACCTGTCTGGATTTTCATGAGTTACCTTTGTATTCTGCTTGGTCTAGTCATCTTGGTTTTGGCAATTCTAATATAGTGACCTCACCAAAAAACTTCAGGGGAGTGAGCGGAAGGACACATTCCAACAGAAGGTGCAGGAGGAGCCGAGGTCACAAACAGTCAACATTTCCAATGAGACTGTGAGTTCCAACATCAGAATTTTTAACTTAACAGACTTTAACAGACTGACATTGCAATGTGTTGCAGTTAAGTTTTAATTTTTTTACCAAGTCAAAGAGCTAATATAACAAGAACATTATTAGATTTAAAATTGTTTTCTAGACAATTAAATTTGATGTACATTATGGAAGATGTTCCTATTAAGAAAAACATAAGTAAGCATTTAATCTTTAATCCTGTTTTATGTCATACCATCAAAAGTTTCGAACAGTTTTGTGAGAAGGACATCAGGTTAAATTTAAGATCAAAGACCATTAAACTATAGTTTAACCTACACTATGAGGATAGTAAAGCACTGTTTAAGCTAAAGAATCAGTGTGATCTGAGGTTCATGAAGTCAGATAAAATGGGGAGGGAGGTAGGGAGGTTGCTATGAATGTTTCCAACTATAATTCTGAAATGAAAAAAAATATTAAGTAACAGAGATGAACATCTTGAGGTTTCTTTAGGAGAAATTTTAAAGAGTTATAATTTCTTTCATTGTTGATTATATGATCATCTTAAGAATTGTGATTTAAATATTGATTCAAATATTTTTTTACATGTTGAAAATCCAATAATTGGGTGTTGTTTAGAATACCAAAGATTCACGAAGACCCCACAAATCCCCCTTTCAGGCAATCTGTATCTGCATCTGAGGAAAATACCCATGGCAATTTTTTTATTTTTAGATTCCATTTTAACCCTCTGGTACAACTTTCCTCTTATATTTGTGATTCCTGGGATTTTTTAAATAGTATCAGATTGCTTTCTTTGCCGCAAGATTATAATGAGAAAGATTACTATATGTTTTCAGAAGACATTGGGGGGAATTCAGTAAATCTTACATGGAGCTAATTTCTGTGGAAGCATACTGCCATGGCTCAAACACGGAGTTCGCAGCTTGTGCGATCCAGTAAACATGGCTGGGGGCTTTCATGAGCCACCCAGCACTATTCTGGCACAGACATGATGGAATAATACAAATCACCTAATTTTCTTGTGAAAACCATGCAAATAAGGTGAATTTGCGATCCAGGAAGCAGAAAGGCATCCATGTTGGAGCCGTGTTCGGAGCAGAAATGGATGCGGCTAGTAACCATGTACATTTTTGCAAAAATCAAAACGGAGGCATGACAGCTCAAAGTAAAGCATGTGTTATGTTTATTAGGCATGCCAATGGCTAAAACTATGGCCATTGGCATGCCCAAGTGTTGCAAAATTGCAAAAATCAAAAGATTTTTTTTTGGCCGATTTCGGCCATTTAAGAGGAGCGCAGCAGCGCCCAAACATAATCGTTTAGAAAATTTTTAAAAAATTAGTAAAAAGGCAATTAAAATGTGAAACAGTAATTTTGCCATTAAAGTGGGCAGAATGCAGACTCATAACAAAAACAGGTAACAGTGGTTGCTAAGGACATAGGCTCCAGTGTACTGGTGTAACTAAGGAATAAGCCAGTAGGGGAATGTAAATGAGCTAAATTTATTGAATAGCAAAATGAGAGACCATGTCCGCAGGTACCTAACTGTGTAGGAGCTATAATGTGGTGGAGTAAGCAGAAGAAGCAGCTGACATAAAAAGGGATGTGCCATGATTGGTGCAAGCACATTGGAGGTCAGCGGCTCCTACTTGCACTCAGCTAAGCACAGATAAGCAAGGGGGTGTGTCTGAGGCTGCTTAGCTGTGCTTAGTTGGTTCAAGAAGTGATGACTGTATTTGTGTCCAGGGGAGGGTCTTTTCTGCTCAGCAATGTTTACACTAACTAATACAGTCTGTGCAGCATGCCACAGGAAATAGAGAAAAAAAAGGAAATACCAGAATAAAGGAAATTAACTTCAAATCACTAATACAGACTCTGCCACTCACAGTGGCCCATTCATACCCCTTAATAATATAGCTAGCAGGTGGAATGTATCATAGTCAGCCAATCACACAGGCAGCATCTGCACCACACCAGTACAAAGTATGCAAACACCTTTCAGTCTGTTTTTTCCCATAAACTCTGCACCATTGGTGTATATACTTGCGAATTTTAGCTGACAAAATGATAGGGGCTATTGCTGCTTTATTACATCTGTATGTTCTGCAGACTGAAGGCTGTGATGAGGATAATGCTGACAACAGGCCCAGACCAAGGAGGAGAAGAGTGTTCAGACCCAGGGTAACCTTCCATGGGCTACATGATCTGGAGATACTAGAGCACTACAGGGTGGGCAGGGGTATCCTTCAGCAACTCACCAAGCTCTGCTGGCCTCACCTCAGACCTTGAGCCAACAGAGGGGAATCCATCCCAGTTTAAATGAAAGTATGTGTAGCCTTAATAATACTAGCTACAGGCACTTTCCAAAGTCCTACTGGGACATCATGGTGGTCTCACAGGCATCTGCATCCAGGGTATTCCACCAGTTCCTGGATTCCATTCTACCACATGCCATTGAGCACATTTATTTCCCCAGCACCCCTGAGTAGAGGACCAACAATATGCATCTCTTCCACCATGCAGCAGAGTACCAGAGGTCCTGGGTGCCATAGACTACACTCACATCCACCTGGTGAAGACAGTAGACTGTATGTCACCTGCAAGGGCTATCCCTCCATCAACTGCCAGGTCATGTGCAATGCCCAGGGCATTATGATGAATGTGTATGCTGGCAGCCCTGACAGCTATCATGACTCCTACATCTGGCATGCCACACAGCTTTACTAGGCATTTGCCAGGGGGGACATCCTGCATGGCCATCCTGTGGGGGATGCTGGCTATTCACTGGAACCATGGATGATGACACCTAACATAAATGCACACATACCCATTGAAGAATGCCATAATGAGGCACACACACAACCTAGGAACATTATAGAGCATGTGTTTGGGATTCTCAAGTCACGGTTCCACTGTCTTGACATATCTGGTGGAACTTTGCTGTATTTTCCAGCCACACATGTGCACATGTTCATAGTATGTGCCATGCTACATGATATGATCCTGCAGAAACAGCTGTGGCAGGAACATCACAAGGAAGGGGCACACAGCCCCCCACCATTGCCAAGCTCTCTACAGGCAGAGATGGACTTGGAGGAGGAACCCCCTGAGCCTGCCTGTAGGCAGATGGAGGCATGCTTAGTATGCCCTGGCCTCGGCAAAGAGGTAATGCATAGCACATACACTGACAAGGCCAGGGCATACTGGGCATGCCCTGGCCTTGGCAAAAAGGTAATGTGTAGCACATACACTGACACCCTAGGCACCCAGGGACTGATACCTCTCTCGGACTCGCACACACAGTAAAATGGATGCCACGCACATCACACTACCTGTACCTTACCATGTATAGGCTGTGTACTGTGTGCATCTGAAATAGTCAGCCCTCAAGCACCATCCTCACAACTGCCCCAAACACAAGGTAAGTCACTCTTCTTTACAATAGATGAATAGAGTAGTAGACTTTAGTAGCTTATCTACGGTAGTGCTGCATGTATGCAAGGGAATGGGGAGGCCTACCAGGACAGCAGAAGACAACTGTTAGCTATGTGGGACAACAGGAAATGTTTGCCCAATACTGGCTTCCACAGAGTATGCAGTAGTCCCCTGGGTGACAAAATTCACTGCAGTGTATGTGGGGGACAAATACACTGGGGGGGTCATTGGTCACATGCATGGATGTCAATGTTGGGGTCCCATACTCACCCCTCAGCCTCTTCCAGCAAGTCAGCCATAGAAAACTATAAAGAAATGCCTGGAAAAGGCCCACAAATAGGGACAATGATGAAATAGTCATCTTTCATACTTACACAGTGATATTGCCACAGGTCTTGCAGTTGCATGAAGTCTCTGAAGGGTAGGAAGTCTGAAACTTAAATGTCTGCCATTACATTCTAACCTTTGGTCTTTAGTGATATTCCAGTATTCTCCAAGACAGGCACAACACTATGCTAAATGAAACCAAAAGTAAAGCCAATATCTGCACAGTCTGTGCAAATGAGTACACTTGGCAGGTATGCCCCCCAAAACACTTGCGTCCCCATAGAAATGCAGTAACATGTATATTTGTAGGGTAATAGCAGCAGAGCACACATTCCCAGGGCTGTCCCAATCAACTTGATAACTTGTTGCATGTTCACAATATGCAGGGGTCAATGAGCCATGTATATGCGTGGTTAATACTGTCAGGAGGTGGGCAGCACTTACTCTTGGCTGTTGTGGCATACTAGCCTTGGTACAGTACTGTGGTTGGCAGGGTCCATGTTCCAAGACCTTCTGTGCCAACTATTTTGCATGCAGCTACACCTACGGTAGGAGTTGTACACACTGTCTAGAAGTCAATATCTGTCACTGCATGAAAGCTGTACAAGTCAGGGACAGGGGAACACACATATGGACAGTACACAGCTCTGAGTAACTTACACAGTGCCTAGTAGGACAGCAGGTACCTGCAAGTCAGTGTACTGCCAGGTGTTAAATGGCTACATCCTAACTGTGTCAGCACTGACAAGTCACTGGCCACCATCCATACCCCTGGAATGACAGGCTGTCACAGAAGGACCACAAGTATGCCTTGTATATCTCTTCTGTTTGTCCTAACATTGCGTTTGCTAGCTGAACTATGTGCCAAATAAGAAAGGTTCATGTCAAAACATCAATGGCAAACAGAGGAGAAGCAGACGCCATACCCATAAGAAAAAGCAAGCTTATACCAAACTGGTCTCCCAGCTGTTTATATTTGCAAGAGCAGTATTAACACCCTGTCCCCATGTATGGGCCTGTCTCTGACTGTCATATATGGGCCTCTGCAGATGTCAGTCTGTGACAGGTTGACAGCTAGGACCAACATGTAGCCTCATAATAAAATAGCAACACAAACTCTCTGAGGTATTATCATTATGGATCATCATTGATTATCCTGGACCTCATTAACAGGGACTTTGGCAAACTCCAAATACTTGACCCCACACAGTCTGGCTTTCTCAAGGGGAGGTATTTCAGTGATGACTTCCCCGAGACAGCCAACAAAGGCATGCTTGATGGAAAGATGGTGCACTCTGGCCACCTTAACTCAGCCAAAGCCTTACACATTATTCCCCACTTGGCCATAGTACATGAACTTTGTCGACTAGGCAGCAATCCATATGTCACCAGATGGGTAGCAAAGTGGTTCATTAATTGAACCCACATAATCATAATACGAGTAGCCAAGTCAAGCAGTACACCCATAATGAGTGGCATACCCCAGGGATCGGTCTTGGGGGCCTTTGGTATATGGGATGGACTTCCCTGAGGTGCAGCCAAAAAATACTGACCTATGCCTGACCATGTTGGCAGATGACTGCAAACTGGGAACAGTCACCAATACCCAAAGTGATGTGGACATCCTACAACAGGGTCTCACAAAAATGAATGACTGCTGCCAGAAACATGGCCCCAAGCTGAATGCCTGGAGATGCATCATCATCCCCTTTGGGGAGACTGACGTCCCCACGTATTATCACATTAACGACACTGTCCTACATACACAGTCAGTAATGAGGCATTTAGCCACCCAGGTTGATAGCAACCTGAAGTCTGAGCATCATGTTGCTTCTGTTGTACAGAAAGTTTCATGGATGGGCCAACACAAAAGTAAAGGTATCTCATCCAGGGACAAAGAGGTCATAAGATCCATGTAATCTAACCTTATAAGGCCAATTATTTTGTACAACACCCCCTTCGGCATGTACCTCACAAAGCATATGCAGCAGCTGGAGAGACCACAGAGGTTCCTCACAGGGGGAAAACCAAGACCTCAAACACCTACCTTACATAGATAGGCTAACAGCACTGTTCCTCTACTCAGTTCCATACAGACTCCTCAGAGGTGACCTCTGTCTGGCATACAAAGCAATCCAGACCCTGCCTTGATGGGACTGTTGCAAATCCAGAAGTCAAAGCCCCCTCAAGCAACCTGGTCTGTGATATCAATAGGGCTTGCAGGTGTGGCAGATACATGTCTGACAGACTCCTCCATCTGTGGACTACACTCCCTGTCCACATCAAGCCAAGTGCCTCAGTACCCATTGTGAAGTGCTCCCTGTATAAGTGCATGGGAAACAGAAAATTCAGTCCTGTGATTCCACCTGTGTCCTTGGTGTACAGGGACTCTGGGTGCTGACATGTCTTAACATGGGCTACACTCTCATCTGCAAAGTTTATAAAGGCTTCATGGCCAATAACCTAGTAACCTCATATCAGTCTATCAACCTATAAACAAATGTATGTCACTGTTTCACCACATTACCATATACTGCTCTGCCACTGACATACCTGGAAATCACAATGCTATGTGGAATATTCCACACATATAATGGACATCTCCGCTAAGTAGTATACACTCTGTATCCACACCCATACTTTTCAACCTCTTAGAGCAAGAAATCTGAAAAGGGTCATATATAAAAGTCGGACAAAGGCCCGAAAATAGGGATGATATTTAAATAATGCTCTCATAAACTTAGAAAGTTGATGGAATAACAGGTGGTGCATTAGCATGATTTTTCTGAAGGTTATGAAGTCTAAAACACAATTGTTCTGTCATTATTTTCTAACTTCAGTCTTTAATTATTTGCCACTAACTTGCCAGAAAACAACTATTTTATGAAAAATGGACCAAAATGATGAGACAAACATCTGGACATACTGCAAAAAACTGTACAGTTGAGAGGTATGGGTCACACCAGGATATGACTTTTCAGTTAAGAAGAATAACTCACAAGCAGGTGATCCCAGCCAGTATATCAGTGAGGTGCTGGACTGTTTACATAGCTTCATCAGCCAATTGGCTGTAGCCACACCTCTCAACAGGCTGGATTGGGTAAGAATGTCCATAGTTTGGCTCATAATTTTGCTCTGTGCATCATACATTGTGTATTTCTCAGGTAAATCACTGTGATGATCTGAGGATTTCTGTCAGTAAGTAATGACACAATAGATTTCAGTATCAGATGTCATATATGTCAGAAAATGTATGCTAAAACAAACCATGTTACACTAGCAACTTTCCACATTAATAGGAGCAATATTTACAGTATCTCCCTATGTTTGGGCCATTGTCCCCCCATTTTGGCAGGCTATCTCGAGATTCTTTGCACTAACAGGTTGAGAGGTATGGCTGTAGCACACACAACCCCACAGCGGAGTACAACTATCTCTGGAATGGAGTCCCACTCTTACTATAGAAGGTCATACTGGGCATGCTCCTACACTTAGAGAATTATAGCCCATGTCTAAACCAACATCGGACTATATAACTATATTGTGCATAAATGTCTTTGCACACAGACTTAACTAACTCTACCCACACCCATCAGACAGGATTACCCTCAACTAGCTGTAGGTGGCCCATATGTGATAAATCTGTATCTGTTACATGTGATACACAGACATATATATGAGAAACATATAACAATATTTAAGCATACATACACTTAGACATGGGAAAGAGAAAGACAGACAGTGATAGATAGAGACACACAGGGGTCACACATAGAGAGTGAGTCATAGACAGGGATACCCTAAAAGGCATAGAGTGATGTCCTGCTGTGGACAGTTGCATACCAGATGTAAACAGTTGCATGTGCCAGCATGAAGGTGAGCTCCATTGTGTAATAATACTGAAGTAGGGGTTGTAATATCACATCACGTGTGTGTGTGTGTGTGTGTGTGTGTGTGTGTGTGTGTGTGTGTGTGTGTGTGTGTGTCTGTGTGTGTGGGGGTGTGTGTGTATGTTTGTAGGTTAATGTATTATGAGGCCTTTCTTACTCAGTGCACTTTCCAGTAGCCAACATTACAAGATATTCTGATATCATTCACCTTAGAAATAACTTTGGACAACTGTCAGCCCAATAAGCTCTGTGGCATGTGCAATAACTGTGTAACACTATAGTATAAATAATTATATAGGTAGGGGTTCTCATCTCATTCCTGGCTAACATAAGTGTGTGTGTTTGTAGGTTAAATATTTTAGGCCATTCCCACCCACTGCACTTCCCATTGCTCTACTTTAGCAGTCCTGCTGATGTCAGTCACCTTAGAAGTACCTTCGGACAGCCATCAGCCCTCTAAGCTCCAGCGAATGTACAATAACTTCATAACAGTGTAATACAAATAACTATGTAGGCAGGAGTTCTAATCTCAGTTCTGACAAATGTGTGTGTGTGTGTGTGTGTGTGTGTGTGTGTGTGTGTGTGTGTGTGTGTGTGTGTGTGTGTGTGTGTGTGCATGTGTGTGCATGTGTGTGTGTGTGTGTGTGTGTGTGTGTGTGTGTGTGTGTGTGTGTGTGTGTCTGTGTGTGTGTGTGTGTGTGTCTGTGTGTGTGTGTGTGTGAGTGTGTGTATAAGTGATTGTAGGTTAAATTGTTTTGAGGCCTTTCACACCCTGTACACTTCCCATTGCCATACTTTACAAGGGCTGCTGATGTTATTCACCCTAGAAGTACCTTTGGACAGCCCTCAGTTCTGTAAGCTCTGTGGTGCATGCAATAACTACATAACGGTATAGTACAAATAACTAGATAGGCAGGGGTTCTAATCTCAGCTCTGGCGAATGTGTGTGTGTGTGTGTGTGTGTGTGTGTGTGTGTGTGTGTGTGTGTGTGTGTGTGTCTGTGTAAGTGTTTGTAAGTGTGTATGTTTGTAAGTTGAGGCCTTTCCCACCCAGTACGCTTCCCATTGCCATACTTTATTAGGGCTGCTGATGTTATTCACCCTAGAAGCACCTTTAGACAGCCCTCAGCCCTACAAGCTCTATGGTGCATGCAATACCTATGTAATACCATAGAACACATTACTTGATAGGGAGGGGTTCTAATCTCAGTTCTGGCAAATGTATGTGTGTTTGTAAGTATGTATGTTTGCAGGTTAAAGTATTTTGAGGGCCTTTCCAACCCAGTACACTTCCCATTGCCATACTTTACTAGGGTTGCTGATGTTATTCATCCTAAAAGTACCTTTGGACATCCCTCAGCCCTATAAGGTCTGTGGTGCATACAATACCTGCATAACAGTATAGAAGAAATAACTATTTTATTTTCTTTAACATTTGTTAACCGGGAAAATCCATCTTGGAACAAAGCCAATTTTCAATGGAGGTCCATGGAGAAATGCTCCAGACACATGTCTTTGTAATGTGGGAGGAAATTGGAGTATCTGGAGGAAACTCACATGTATGCAGGGATGACATGCATACTCCACACAGAAGGCACTCTAGCCAAGAACTAAACCGGAAAATCTCTTGCTGTGAGGCGATAATGCTAAGGCTGCACCACTGCGCCATCCAATAGGTAGGAGTTCTAATCTCAGTTCTGGCAAATGTGTGTGTTTAAGTGTTTGTAGATTAAAGTATTTTGAGGCCTTTCCCACTCAGTACACTTCACATTTCCATACTTTATAAGGTCTGCTGATGTGATTCACCTTAGAAGTACCTTGGGACACTCTTCAACCCTATAAGCTCTGCGGTGCATGTGATAACTGTGAAACACTGTAGTATAAATAAGTAGATGGGTAGGGGTTGTAAACTCAATACTGCAACTGTGATTGTGTGTGTGTGTTTGGGTGAGAATCATATCCTCTGGGGGTATGGGTTATACAATTTTAAGGCATGTTTCACACAGTACACTTCCCACTACCCAACTTTACAAGGCCCGCTGATGTCATTCACCTTAAAAGTACCTGTATACACTCTTCACCCCATAAGCTCTGTGGCATGTGCAATAACTGGGTAATATTATAGTGCAAATAATTAGATAAGTAGGCATTCTATTTCCAATACTGGCAACTATAGCACTGTGTGTGTTTGGGTGTGAAGCATATTCCCTGTGGCTGTTGTGTGTGTGTTGGTTATACCTTTTTAAGGCCTGTTGACTCCCTCCCCATGGCATTACTTTAAGGAGGCAGTTAATGGCATCTGCCTTACATGCACCATGTTAACTATACAGGCCATATCAGTCATCTTTACAGATGTATATGGAATATCCAGATGTTTGCAACCTATATGTAGTCGGTGTCCCCCAACAATGGGCATTTATGAGTAATCATTGGAAAACATGTCACAGTTACCATAGTGACAGAAATATCAGCACCAGACGTCATACCTGTCTGAAGCATCATGTTGATACAAAGTCTGTTACTCTATCACTTGTCCAGGCAAGTAAGAGCAATATATGAGACCAGTTGCTATTTTGGGTGTTTTATCCCACCATCCACGAATGCATTCCCAAGATTACTTGTTGTAAGAGGTAGTAAGATATGTCCCCAGCATATAATCTCTGTGGCGCATGTAATGTGTACAAAGCACTACAGTACATTCAAGTGGATACACAGGGTTAGTAATCTATTGGCAACTGTGTATGTGTTTCTGTATGCATATCCCCTGTGGCTGTCTTTACTGTGTGTATGCGATGGTTAAGCCATTTTGTGAGCCTCTTCCACCCTGTTAACTCTCCAATTGCCAACTTAATTACAGCCGCTACAGATGTCATCCACCTTACAAGCACAGTTACACAGCTTCTAACACAAAGGCACTGTGGTGCATGCAATTGTTATATCACTGTGTATTGCACATAACTAGATAGGTGGGTCATCTAATATGAGAAGTGTCAACTCTGTGTGCATGTGTGTTTCAATGCATGTCCCAATGCAGCAGTGTGTGTGTGTGTGTTTCAGGTGGCTCTACCATGTTAAGGGCCTCTGAACCCACTATTGAAAATCCTAACAGCCCCTGCAATTGTCACCCACTTGAAAAGTAGTGGCAGACACTGCAAGACTACATTACCTCTGTGGTGTTTCTGTTATGTATCTAGCAGTATTGTTTGTAAAACTGGGCAGGTAGAGGTTCGGCTATCAGCAGTGGTAGGTCATGAATGTGTGTGTGTGTGTGTGTGTGTGTGTGTGTGTGTGTGTGTGTGTGTGTGTGTGTGTGTGTGTGTGTGTCTGTATGTATGTATGTATGTACCAGCATACCTCTCAACCACTCACAGAAAGATATCTGGTTAAAGCCTTATGGGAAGTTGGGGCAAACAACAAACAATGAGCACACCCTTTGCATATTGCTGTGCCACACATGGGAAATTGATAGCAGAACAGGTAATGCATTTGAATGCACCTTCCAAATGGTATGTGCTGTTACATGATGATATCCGTCATTAATCTGCAATATCAGTCTGTCATAATCTTCCAAAACGTTGGCCAGAAAACCACGTTTATGACAGATGGAAAGAAATTATGTGTCAGACATCAGGACAATCTGCAGACATATGCAGAGATCAGAGGTATGGCCACCATGTGTATCCATACCTTCCAAGCTCTTACAGCAAGAAATGTTTACAAAGCCATAAATAATGGGGTGACAAAGGCCACATAATAGGGAAACTTGTCAAATATTGCTCTTACAAACTTATAAAGGTGATAGAATAACAGGTTGTGTATTAGCAAAGATAGTCTGAAATGTATGAAGTCTGCAACTCATAATGTCTGCCATTATTTTTGACATCAACCCACAATGATTTGGCAACAATTTACCAGAAAAACACAGGTTTATGAAAAATTGAACCAAAATTTTGAGGCAAGAATCTGGACATTCTGTGGAAGTCTGTACAATTGAGAGGTATTTCTGTACTACTTTGCAGGTTGCAGTCCATGTTTGGTAAGGTGTAACCTGCGATAACAACTGAAACAGTGAAAAGAGGTTCTAAACCTGTAGGATAAGAAACATATCATACAGTTCTGAACTGATTGCATAGAGCATTTATTGCACATCAGAAGCACCTTAATATTATGTGAAATACTGTAAGCTAAGGTAATGTCACACAAAGAAGGTGTCATAGTCCCAAAACAGAGGAAGTCATGTGTGTTGCATTTGCCATGGGCATGCTATGTCCTGCCAATTGTCATATTACTATAAGTCATGTCCCACACTCCACATCTGATAATAGCACACACACATTGTGTGTTGCCTATGTGTGTGCAATATGTAGACATGTGAACACCCTGTGACTACCTGGTGCCCACAAGATAGATGAATCTGTTGGGGTTAAAGTAATGTCTAGGCTTGTGGGGAGCCAAGTGCCAGTACTCAACTAACCTCCCATGTATCTATGAGCCTGTGGTACTGAAAAACACCCAGGTGACATGTATGATGGCTAGCTGGCTGTGTCAAGAGGTATGTATGCAAGGTCACACTGTCTGCCCCCAATGTCTCTCACACAATGCTGCATGCAAACACACCTGGTAAACATGTACATATACAGCTGTACCTTGGCTATTAAAAGGCCACTGTGTTTCCACTCTGCCATACTCATCGTTGCTAATGTCAGCAGGCTCACAGCCTGCAGACACACAGATACCTGGAATACAATGTGTGTGTGTGTGTGTGTGTTTGGAGGGGTGTT
The DNA here is from genome assembly GCF_019279795.1 of Protopterus annectens. NCBI lineage: Eukaryota > Metazoa > Chordata > Ceratodontiformes > Protopteridae > Protopterus > Protopterus annectens. The sequence continues at coordinate 1,880,574,521 of NC_056728.1, read as the reverse complement.
GTTCAACTGGGCCATGCAGAGGACCTGTGTGCGTCTGGTGGTGGTCTGCCTGTGATAGAGATGTGTGAGTGTTTGTATGAACACAGCCAAGCCATGTGATTGCCCTACACAGAGGTATGTTTGTCAGCCATGGACCATACATGGCAGGGTGTGCAGTTCACTATCTCTGGCCACAGACATGGGAACTGGTTCTGCCAGGAGTCTCACTGGCACCACCAGGCCCACGGCCAGATTCAGTACTACTCCCTGATGGTGACTACTGTCTGCTGGATCCATGTCCCTGATGAGACCGGCCAGGACCATGGCCCCATGGCTTGCTCCATTGTGGTGTGGATCACACCCTCCCTTTGGTAGTGCTGGTGGTACTGCCACTACAGCAGAGTGAATGTGAATGACCATGTGGACTCCTAGCTGATCTTGTTACTGACCTACATCCATGTAGGTGATGCCCTTCTCCCAACACATGCTCAAGCACAGACTTTGCATGTTCGAGCAATGACAATGTTTCACCCCACCTTCTATCCACAACATCAGCATTATAACGTGTGGCATCACTAAGGCCATGGAAGTCATCACACATGACAGGAAGTGTTGCATTCATGACCCTGAGCATCTGTCTGTTGTTGCATTCAGAATGTGCCTGTGCCTCCCTGATGGACTGAAACATGCATCTGGTGATACCTGCTGTGACATATGCAACAGGGGCTTGATGAGCAGCAGTCTTCCTTCAAGCACCCCCGTCCATTCACCTGTGTGGGACTTCACCTGCTCTCTGGCTATGGCTAGTGTTTACACTCACACTTGCCATAGTCACCACACTAGCTTGTTCCATGCCACCACCATCTAACTGTCCATTATCTGTGGCTGCTGGGGATTGGGTATGTGTGGGTATACTGACTGTGTGCGGGGACATTGTGGGTGAAAATGGGATACTGAACAATGGCACAGATTCAGCCCCCAACAAACCCACCTGTGCCTCACTATGACCACCATCATCATCATCATCATCGTTATCATCATCAGAGTCCGCAAATAACTGACATCAGGTTGTGAGGGGAGAGACACCATCCCCCATGTTCACCTGTGAGGGAAGGGCAACATATGAAAATTAATATCTGCACTACAATGTTTGCTGATACACACACACACACACACACACACACACACACACACACACACACACACACACACACGCACACACACACACACACACACACACACACACATGCACATGGACACATACAGGTGAGGTGGCATAAATTCATTATACAGACCACACAATATCTGAATGGTGACATGTATGATACACAATCTGACTACAACAGACACACTCTGAACAGACCCTCAACAACATGCAGTGCAGCTATGCCCACTTAATGTTCCTCCTAATATACAGCTGTGAGATACCTGAGGAGTGGTAGTAGGTGATGGACCTTCACCTAACACACACTGCACCCATGTATACAGTACTGATGTACCCCTGCATAGCACAGTGGCAACACCTATAGAAATGTCACAGCTCCTTCAAATAGGCTCCTGTAATGATCACTGTGATGCACTGCAGTTAACCCCACCACAAGTGAACATGCACATATTGCAATATGGCTAAGAGTAGCAGTTGTATGCATGGAAAAATGCATGCCCATAACATGCTTAGGGTATTGGTGAGCCACAACAAGACATTTCTATACCTACTGGCTTCAGGCTGCTGTTCCACAGCCAGACCAGAGGGACCTATGTAGTTGTAGGGGAGAGGTATTGTTGGCACACTCACATGTGGCATTGGTATAGAATAAATGATCCATTTCTGAGCATATACAATACAAGCTCTGATACTACACAATTTGCTGTCATTCACTATAGATATGGACTTGTGTGCATTACAACACCCCATCCGCAAATGCACTTTCACCTGACATATGCATCTAGATATTCCAGTGGTGCCAGTATGAATGATACAGTATTGAAGTGATGTCCACTGGGGCCTCACCTGGATGCTCCTTGCCTGTTGTCTGGGTGCCACTCACCTCCACGACACCTGGGGTGCAGTGGATGCCTCTAGGTTGGTGAGGAACTCCTCTGTTGGTGTCAGTGGGGCCTGTGTACCTGTGGCTGTATGGTTCTTGGCCAGAGCTGCAGCCCTTTGCTGGGCATAGTGAATACGGTCAGTTGCCCTGTGCCTGATCTGTTCATAGGTTCATCCATGCTGACCCAGATTGTTAACAGTAGGCACTAGTTCGGTCCACAAGGTGGTCCGTTCTTGCAGCTGCTGTCTGCTTCTACCAGATAAGAGTGTGTGATCAAGTCTTACTGCATCAAGTATTGCTGCAGTTCCAGGGTCAGAAAGGGGTGGTTGCTACTGTTGAGACATTTCGCCTGAAAGACATGAACAGGGAAACACATCACAGGACCTCATACATTGGGCACCATTATGTACAGGTCCTGCACATCCATGTTTGCTAGCACTATCCACTGCTAACACCCACATCATACTACTGCCGTCTATCAGCACAGTATGTGTGTGGGTAATTTCACCATACTGGCATTACAGCATGCATTGCACTCCTGATTCTGATGTTGCCTGATCCCCCAATGAGGACCATTAATGCGCATAATCCTCCATTCATCATTCACATCAGACAGCACATGCAGCAGCTGGGTACATCAAAGAAGTTCCCTACCATGGCATACCAGCCTGTCAGACATCTACCGTACACCTATAGGCTATGAGGTCAAGCATCTACCTGGTGTTATACATACCCTTCAAGAGTTACCTCACTCTGGCATGCCAAGCAATCACACACTCCACATTCCTGGGGCTGCTGCATGAGTGCAGGTCGTGCTCCACTCTGTTAACACACACACACTCACACACACACACACACACACACACACACACACACACACACACACACACACACACACACACACACACACACAGACAAACAACCTCCGCCTGGTGAGTGGCCTGCACTGGCCTTGTTGGCAGCTTGGATGTGGGTCACACACAATCACCCTGTAGGGGAATGGGCACCCTGTCCACATCAGGAAGAGTTGCCTTTGCAGGTGTAACATGGTCAACTGGATGGTTAATGGCACATAAACCCTTGGGATACCACCTGTGTCCCTGTTTGATGGGGACATCAGCTGCTGCCTTGCATACACATGGCTTAACATGTGGCATAGGGATATGGCTGCTTAGGGCCCACAGCCTAGTAACCTTTTATGATATGTGGAATACCATAAGTGGCCTGTCTGCTGTGACAGACTGTGTTGTTATGTGTCCACACACATCAGTGCCATCGGCTGCTGGGTGTCCCCTATGGGCAGCAATACAGTACCATGTCTTCAAGCCTACATCCCACAAAAAGGTGAGTGTTCCTAGAGGTGCATGTGAGCATTCCTGGAACATCTGAGCTACACAATAACTGAGATCAGTGTATATGTGTTGTAGGGTGACCTCCTCATAGGTGTCTGACATCTTCAGCCCCTAGATGTTTGTGGAATGCCCACATGTGCCTTAAAGATGTAGAACCCCTGCCAGATAAATGTGTATTTCCACACACCATTTGAACAATACACAAAGTTTATCCACACAGTCTGTGGAATGTGTCTGTGGCATGCCAGACCCCCGGGGCACAATGGTACCTGGGTATCTGTTACTGTATTCATTCCCTTACATTGTATGCTCAGCATTTATGCACTGCTGCTGACCCAGTGCCAGCATCCACCCTCTACCACTAACTATAACTTGCTGTCCTGCTGCAGAGGGGCTCAATGACGGTAGATGATGTGATATGCCATCTGCATCCATCAGAATGTACTGTCAGTGTGTCACCCCTGCACTGGCCCATACATCAGGGATCCTAAATACTCACCACTATTACCAGTGAGGGATTTACACAATGGCAGGATGACAAGTACACGCACATTAAATTACAATTAACCTTCAGAGCACACAGAGGTCACAGTCAGTGTGGTGATCATTTCTCCCTCTTTCTCCACATTCCCAATAACACTCCACACTGGCACAGCTATAAAGTTAACATCTCAGCAGAGTGGTCAATCCAAAACATCTGTCAGCCTCTCTGCCCAATCAGTACTTTGGGTCCCTGGCCAAGTAGCTGACACACACACTTTGCTATTTGATTTTTGAATCACACATACGCACATACAAACACATGCACTCCTGTTAAAGTCTGGCACAACTTTGCTATCTTTGGGCCCTTCAGTCCAGACTTTATGGTAGTTCTGACTGCCACAATCCATCCCTTTAACAGGTACTGTAAGGCCCTCAGTAATGGGCGTTGAATCCTACTGTGTGATGAGCCTATTAGCAAAATGGTTATTGTGACCAAGACCAAGGTTACTGGAGTGAGCTATACAATGTCACCACATGCATATGCAAGTACTTGAAGAGCTGACTTAGTGCTATACAGATCAGACACAATAGCAAGGTGTAACGATATGTGATAATAACTAATAAAGGAACAAAGGAATACTCTATCAATGCAGTAACTACACAGTTCAGACTCACAGGGATTCATTTATGACAACATTGCAGGGCAGTCTGCAATACATACAGGAAACATGTAAAATACTAGGTGCATACATTCATAAGATGATACTAGGCTATTGGCCCAGATGTCCTTATAAGCCTAGCCCAGATTTTTGCCTATGTCTCTTCAAAGTCAACACCTGTTCCCCTGTCCAACTGGGATACAGGTGGGATCCCAGGGGTGTCTTTTGTGTTTCCCATGCAGTCATCCAGCTTCTTCTTAAAGAAGGCTAGAGAGGTACTCTGCTAGATATTAGGAGGGAGTGTATTTTACAGATACTGTATTGTTTGGGACACAAATCTATCCTGCCAACAAGTACTATTCATGTCACAGACCAGGTGAGGGTCTTGTGTGCAGGTTGCATGAGTGGGGTTTGTTTTAAGGATATGCAAAACCCCCATCAAGGCTGGTTTGGGAATGGCCTTGTATGCCAGACACAAGTCACCTATGATGACTCTGTATGAGACTAAGTAGATTGACAGAGCTTTCAGCCTATCTGTATAAGGTAAGTGTTGCAGACCCAGGATTTTCCTGATCAGGAACCTCTGTGGTCTCTACAACTGCTGCATGTGTTTGGCAAGGTGCATGCCAAGTGAGCCATTGTACTCAGTAATCTGTCTGATAAAGCAGAAGTACATGGATGCTATGGCCTCCTGGTTCCTGGATGGCATACCCTTTTTTGTGAAGTGGGTCATGTAGCCAGCCTTCCATGCAATGGTGCCAATGTGGTGGGAAACTGTCAGGTTGCTATCAACCTTGGTGTACAAGTCACCTCACGCCTGAGTGCATGCTCAGTACATTGTTATTACTATCATAACTAGTGTGAATGACATCTACCACAACAGGGATAATGATGCATTCCCTGGCATTAAGTTTGAGGCAATACTTCTGGCACTAGTCATTAGTCTTGGTAAGGGCCTCTTGGAGGATGCTCACATCACTAGGGGATGCAATACACTGGCCATCTTGCAGTCATCTATAAATCTGGTCAGCCACAGACCACTGGTTTTGTCTTGCACCTCAGAAAAGTATATCCTTAACAGTAGAGGCCCCCAAACAGATCCTTGGGGTACACCGCTCTCTAAGAGTCTACTACCAGAGGTGGCTTCCACTGCATTGACTGAGAGGGTACTATCATTGAGCCAATTAGCTACCCGTCTGGTAACATACAGATTGATGCCTAGCTGTATAGGCTTATGTATTATGGCCAAACAGGGATTATTGTCAGAAGCTTTGGCTAGGTGAAGGTAGGCAGTGTGCACCATCTTCCCCTTCATCCATGTGTTTGTTGACCTCTTCAAAGAAGTCGACCAGGTTTAACAGGCCTGATCTCCATTTGACAATACCAAACTGTCTGCGCTTATGCATTTTGAGGTTGCTGATGTCCCGGTTTATTAGATCCTTGATGATGCCTTCCATGGTCTTGCAGATCAGGCTAGTTAGGCTGCTGTGCATATGATTTGCTGGGTTAGTGGAAGCTCTACCTTTGTGTAGAGGGGTGACAGTGGCTGTCCTCAGTGCAGATGTGATAACACTGGTGCTCAGGCTTTGGTTGACTACAGTGTGTAATGAAACTGAGAGCTCATGCCTGAGTTCATGTATGATGCAGCCAGGGATGTTATCAGGTCCCATGGAGACCTCAGTCTGTTGTCTTTGTGAGGGCATTACAGACCTCTTCCCTGATGATGAGGGGAGGGGGTAGGTGTTGTGCATGTCCTCCTTTACTGATGGGGGGACAGGAAGGTGAGATTTCCACTTAACCTGTCTGCAGCAGGTTGGTTATATCTATGGCGTATGTGTATGTGGTGTTCTTCACCACCAGTACAGAGCAGATTTGGGTGTTGCCTCTGAGATTGCAGACATATGTGAAGAAGGTCTTGTGATTGGCCTTGGTGGATGTGTACAATTTGCACTCAAAGTTAGCCTTGGAGTAATTCACCTATGACCTTATTTGTTTGTTCAGACAAAGGTAAGTCTGCTTCCAATTTGGCACCTGCTCCTTCTTGGCCCTGTACAGCCAAAATTTCCACCTATTATGGAGTTTGTGTATTGCTGCTGTCCACCACAGAGGTTTACTCTATCTTGGGGGAGATGATTTTGTCCAATCAGGTATTGCTGGGTCCATACAGCTTTGTAGGTGCTCATATAGATGTTTGGTGTAAGCTTGGACACAAAGTCATAACAGAGTTAAACACTTTTCCAATGTCAGCCTAGTAATTTTAATCAAACTAATAATTATTTATGTTTCAAGGCAATACAACAATGTGTAGCTGTAGACATTTATGTCTGGTTGATGCACTGAAACTAAGATTACACATTTGTAAAACAAGTGCAGCTTATTTACCTGACATTTTGCAACTCATGTCTGTATGTTTGAGGCTACCAGCTACTACTATTAATACATGCATGTGCACAGGTAATACTTGATGCAGCACAGTCATAACTCTTAACCTGTTAGAGCAAGACATCTGGACAAAGGCACACATAAATGGGAGGCAAAGGCCCCAAAATAGTGACACTTAATAAATATTGCTGTAACACACTTAGACAGTTGATAGCAAAGTAGGTTTTGCATTCACAGGAATACTCTGCAAGATATGACATCTGACATTCAAATGTATGCTATTATGTTATGACTTCAGTCTTTAATGATTTGCCAGACAAAACACAACTGTATGAGAAAATGACTACAAATATGAGGCAAACATGTGGTCAGTCTGCAAAACTCTGGACAGTTAAAAGGTATGAGCTCAGTATATAACATACAGTCCAATGCACACTTCTGCACCAGTTGTTTATTATGCACATACCCTATATAGGTCTCTCACATTTGTAAGACAAGCTTATATATCATAGTAGTATTCACAAGTGACATATGAATATTTATAAAATCCCAGGTAGCAGGCCTGGCAGTGTCATAGTCAGTATTGTACAACAGAGACTCCAGTAGTAGTCATATGTGAGCTGACCTTTGCTGGGGTGACTCAGGGGCCAGTGCTGTGATCTATGTCACTGCAGACGGTGCCAGCAGGGATGGCCGTAAGTGCTGGACAGAAACATGTCAGTCCAGCAAGTCTTGTTGAGACCTATTTTTTAACTTCCTATTTCCCATTATTGCATTCCCCCATCTGCATTCCATTACATGCTTAATTGTTTGACATATTTGTTATACTGCTATAGTGTTTTCTCAGTGTAATCCAGAAGTCTTGCTTCCTACATTTGAAGTCTGTCTTTGCATAGAAAGGTTCAGACCTGTTTTGCATAGGCAGCAGCTTGCCTATTGTAGGTAATGCTCATGAGCAGGTGATGGCTTGTGCACCAATTGGTGTTTTCCACTTGCTAATTGCATTCAGAACAGCTGTGTTGTCTTTCCATTAGCCAATGGCATGGCAACACAGGGCTATAATTAAGTCCTTCATGTGTCCTTCCTTGCCTGTGAGGAGGACATTATAGAGGTGTGGGAGCTACAGCATCACAGAGGGCAGGTGGAAATACTATCCACTGTTTGGATTGATGTGCTATGTCCACAGTTTTGCATGCTTGGTCTGCATACCTGTCAACCTGTTAGGGACAGATTGTAAGTATTGTTGTTATACAGTTAGACACTTGATAGATTAACAGGGTTTGTCTGGACATGCATTTTCTGCATGATTTGAAGCCTGACATGGATATGTATATGACAAACCTCTCAACTGTCCAGATTTTCGCAAAATGTCCAGACGTTTGCCTCTTATGTTTGGTCTGTTCCTCATACAATTGTTTTTTTTTTTTTGGCTAATCGCTAGGATGATCTGAGGATTGAAGCCACTAAACAATGGCATCCATTTGTGTTTCAGACTTCATAATTTATGTTAAAACAAACCCTGTCACTCCAGCAACTTTTTCAGTTTATAACACCAATATTTATAATATGCGCCTATTTTTGGGCCTGTGTCCCCCAAGCATGTCAGGTGTTGTCCAGATTTATTGCACTAAGAGGTTGAGAGATATGGTATATCATTATTTGTGACTTCAACCTGAAATCATTGCAGTGATTTAGCAGAATCTCAGGAATGTTATGAGGAAGAGGCAATACATATGGGCCCATACCCTGGACATTCTGTGGAAATCTGTGCAGTTGAGAGTTATGTATGTCTGGCCATTGTTAACAGACTTTCAAGATTGTGTAGCAGTGTTGTGTGTAAATGTTTGTTGGGCTGAGTAGGGAGAGGGGCAGATGTGAGTGTCATAGATCCTTTTCTATCTGACTGTGAATGCTGCTACAGATGCTGGTGGTCTATCAGATGTATATGTTTGTAGGGGCAGACTGAGACATGTCCCTTAAAACCTCAGGATTCCAAGTACACTGTGATTTGGGGCAGTATATATAGGAGTAGTGTGTGACTGGCAACCAGGATATGTTTGTTAAAACAGTTGTTATACTGTAGAGGTCAGCTGGCTTACTGGTATGTTGTTTTGACTGTAGTGCAAATGGTTCTGGGTAGCCAAATTCTCACAGATGTCTGTTTTTCCCTACAGTTACATCCCTGTAGTGCATGATATATATATTTGTAAATGCATCAGCAATTCCCCACAGCTGATTTGTAGTGTTGTGATTCTCTGACTGTGGTTCAGAAGGTGCTGGGTGAAATGCTTGGCAGCTCAGTGTTTTTTTCCCTAATGTTACATGACTGCACTCATACCTCTCAACTATCCAGATTTTCATAGAGTGTCCAGATGTTTGGCTCATATCTTTGGTCTGTTCCCCATAACTGCTGTGGATGTCTGACAAATCACTGGGATGATGTAAGGATTGAAGTCACTAAATAATGTGAAGCATTTGAGTGTCAGACTTGACATATATCAGAAAATTTATGTTAAAACAAACTGTGTTACTGTAGCAAGTTTCTAAGCTTATAAAATCAATAATTAAAATATGCCTTTATTTCTGAGCATTTCTTCCCCCACTTTGTCAGGCTTTGTCCAGATCTCTTGCACTAAGAGGTTGTGTATATATCTATCTATGTGTGTGTGTGTGTGTGTGTGTGTGTGTGTGTGTGTGTGTGTGTGTGTGTATATATATATATATATATATATAAACATTACTAATTCCACAGGTTTTTCCCTAATGCTGGATAACCATCCTGCATGATATAGTTACTGAACCATTACTACTTCTCACAGCTCATGTGGAGTAGTGGTAGCTTCTCTGATGGAAGTGCACAGGGTCCTGACTTTAAAACTTGACAGAGATGTGTATTTTTTCCCTTATGTTAAATTATTGTAATGCATGATATGTTTGTAAAAGCATTACAAATTCTTCCAGCTCATATTGCAGAGCGGTGTGTTTCTCTGACTGTACTGGAAAGTTTCCTGGGTTTGACACCTGCTGATAGAGTGATTAAAGCAGTTTTAAGTGGGTTTGCACAATGCTAAGCAATGCCCAAGGCACTTAGTCCTGCTTGGCTTCACTTAGAGCTGCTTAAACCTGTGCTAATTTTAAGAAAATAAAAAAAAGAAAAAGGGTTATAGGAAAGTGGTGAAATTGGGGCAAACAAGGGGTAAAACATAAGGAAAAGCAGCCAGGGATGTGCGGGATGGGTGTAGGAAAGGACCATAGCTCTACATTTCTTCTGCAGCAATAGCTGTGAATGATATGGGAAATTTGGAATTTACAGCCTCACACCCCACAGGGAGGGGTGTTGGCAACATAGATTTGTAAAGTCATTTGAGGGTAGATTGATTTACATCCCATACATGTGGGCAAAATGCAGAGCTGTATATGGGGCAATGATTTTTGCAGGACAGATGCCCCTTTTTTTTAAGGTGAAAGTGGAATGTTGGGGAAGGGCTGTAGGTATGCTTGGAGAGGTAGGTTAGGTTGCATTCACAGACAGACAAGACAAAAGACAGCAGACAGGGGTGGTATATCGGTATATGACACATGAGGGGGTAAACACCTTGGACGGGGAGGGTGGTTGGGAATCAGAAGCCCGTGAGCCCCCAAATGGCTACAGTGGGACTGAGATCCCCACCCATGGGCAGTCACCACTGCACCTTCATGGCCATGAAGGGGGCTGTGCTGGGGCTGTGCTGGGGCTGGACAACAGGAGCAGGCTGCCCCTTAAGATACGTCAGTCTGCACTCAATCTGGATCAACCATCCATTTAACTCAGAGTGGATGATACTGTGCACCATACCCCAGAAGTCCTTGCAGGTGACCAGTTCCTCTCTGCACCCACAACCGGGGGGGGGCAGGTCCCATCCCCTGAGGCAGTACAAGTGCAGGCTCAGCAGATGGGGTATTTCTGGGATGTGTCACAAATGTGCTGGGGCCTGGTTCCATGTCTAGATGAGGCGGGGCAGGTGGATCTGCTGGGATGGGCCTTCCCAAATGTGCTATGGTGTTGAGGTTTTACAAAATGTATCCCTTAGTCATGAGCAAAATATTTCAAAATTAGTTATAACAACATGCATGGGAGTTCCAGTTAACCCAGAACAGTAGCATTCACACAACTGCATAGCAAAAAGAACACATGCATATATGGTATAACATTCCAAATTTTCACAGTATGCCAGTTAAATGTGTGGCAACAGGCCAACAACAATGGTATTTTAGCAAGATATGTTAATATGTAAACAACTAAATATATGAACAATAATAGAACACAAGTCCCAACATTAGATTTTGAGAACAACATAACCATAGTATATGGATAATAATTACTGATGCAGATAAGGGGTGGTGGGAGAGAAGAAAAGTCCATTAACAACTGTATAGGCTTCTATTTTTCACAGCAGTAATGCTCAATACTCTACAAGTCTGCCCTCACTTTACATCTACCTGTGGCCCATAGCTTATGTATCACATACATACCTGTTAGACTGTCAAGCTGGAATGGTATGGGGCAAAGTATGAGTACTCTGGGTACATGACTGGAGGGTACTTGCACATGTCAGAGTTACATATATAATTAACAAAGTGTAGCCTGCACTGATGTGTGTGTGCTACTGGCATTTTTCATCTAGATTCCTATCTGTGTCTAAGGTTATTGGCAACAGTGATCACTAGCCATGACAGTGTAACACTTGAGAGACATTTATCAGGAAAAGTACATGGTGTATGTACTTATCCTTCTGTCTTTTTCAGGCATGGGGTTGGACACTGGAACATTTGAACACAAAGTTTATTAGTATACCTACCATACAGCTACTACAATAATTTATTTGCCTGTAAAACCTGTGAAGAAAATATCTGTTAACACCACCTGACTGTTTGTATACATATTCAGGATTACTTGTCTGTAAATATTCACACATCTTAGTTCAACTTCCTAGATTCAAACTATGGTCTGTACGTGCAAAAATAAAAAAAATCTCTGTTTCAAAACACAGTGAGCTACTGGGGACCCGCTGTCTCTTGCTTGTCTGATTTCTTCCTGATACTACTGGTTAGACCATCTGGCCTTGTAATCTAAGTAGAATGTCACCAAAAAGTGTAATGCCAGTTGAACATACATGCCTGATAGATATTTCTTCTACTGTGTATTAATCCTTTGAAAGATGGTGTACACATTTAACCCCTAGTAGATGTGAATATGTGTGATCTGTACAGGGTATAGCAGGGTGCTGGGTTGCATACCAGACCTGCATACATTTGGACATCATATATTCACAGTCCCACCTATTGCACTCTCATACTTGCCTGCATCAGCATACCCACATTCAGGACTACATCAATCTGAAATGCAAAGGTTAACACAAGGCAATGCTGCAGGGAACACACTGTAATCAATTACATATTACTAACCAAGGTTCAGATGTTAGTGCAGGACATGTTTCATATTTCATTTATATCTTGTTTTGGACATTCTATTTCTTCAACAACAAATCAGATTAAACACAACAGTTTGTTGTATAAATCTTTATTTCAGTAGCATGGCACAGTTCTTTCTTACAGTTGATATTCTACATTCAGTACTACTGCATATCCTGAAGATCAATATTGGTCTGACAAACTTTTTATTTATTCAGTACACTCAGAACATACTATACCTACTGGCAGTAAATAATGTACTCCTTCTTATTTATTACAGTATATACTGCAAGATAAATCTCTACTCACCAGACTCTCGTTGCAACCTCACCAATCTGTCAGCATGGGCCACAAGATTGCTAGCTCTCTCTTCTGCAGCTGTAGGGGAAAAACATTAATCATACATGTCTATCACATACTCAGGTTAGATTTTAGTACAGATATGGGTGAGATACTTACTCACTACTGAGGCATCCCCATCTCAAGCTTCTTGGATCCATTGGGCCAAGAGTGCCCCCTTCCTATGCTTTAGGTAAGCATAATGATGCCGTACCTGCTCACCAGTTCAGGAGATTCCAGTAGCACTGGTCAAATCATGTACCAGATGGTCCCAGGCCTCCACTTTGTGCTGTGAACCCTGGTATTGGCCCTGCAGCAGTCTGTGGTCATGGTCTTTAACAAGGAGCCCAGCCATGACCCTTGACTCCAAGATGTCCCAGTGCTGCACCCAAAAGCATGTTCCCTCTCCAATGCCAGACATAGTTCCTGCATAGATCAAACAACAACAGGTTATGGCTGTATTCCCACCTGTGCTGTTTAAAGAAGGCCATATTCCCATCCTTTGCCATCATTGGACCATTTCTGAAAATGTTGAGTATGTTGAGCATAGCTCAGTGGTGCGCAAACCTGCTAAGCTGAGTTGAGCAGTGCTTAAAGGGGTAAATACTGAGCAGTGCTTAGTGGTATGCAAATCCACTCATCTGGGTTGAATACTGCTTAGAATGAGACTTCTAAGCAATGCTCACACTGGCTAAGCAGATCTATGCACTGCTAAGCATTGCTCAGTTTTCATTTAAAAAAAAATATTTCAGAATTGCAAATTAATTAATCATTACTGACATATTAAGTGTATCACGCCTTTACATGACGTCCCCCTATGTGCTTTCATTACATTACCTTGGGGTGTGACTAGACTGTATGGGACACTTGTGTTTACATGGGTGATTTCACATGCTATAGCCACTGACACTTCAATTTTAGATCAGCTACACTACCCTAGTTAACAAATATCAATTACTACATCATTTAAAAAAAATGTAACAATGCTTTCCCAAGTAAAAATGAAGGCCTGTCTTGGTACTCAAACCGTGAACTGCTGCATGCAAAGCCAGAACTCTAACCACTACGCTACCTCACCATTGAGGATTTCAGCTATACATTTGTATTTAGCTCCTATAAGATGTTTGAGCAATGCTGAGTAAAGTGTCATGTGCATACCCACTGAGCTATGCTTAAACTTCACTTATAACAGAAAAATGTAATACAACCAATTTAATTACATATATTAATGCTAATGCTGATTCATATTTGGTAATGCACTACCTGTCATTCTATCAACTGTCTAAGTCTGTATGTGCAATATGTTTTAGATTTGCCCTATTTTGGGACCTTTGTCCCACATTTATTTCATGGCTTTATCCAGATTTCTTCGTGGAAGAGGTTGAGGTTTGTGCATACCTCTCAACTGTCCAGATTTTTGCAGACTGTCCAGATGTTTGGCTCATATTTTTATTTTGGTCCTCATACAATTTGGGTTTTCTGCAAATCAATGGGATGATCTCATGATTGAAGTTACTACATAATGGCATACATTTGAGTTTCAGGCTTCTAATCAAAGCCTGTTACTCTATCAATGCCTAAGTGTATAAGAGCTGTATTTAAGATATGTCCCTATTTTTGGACCTCTGTCCCACCATTTTCTTGCCCTTTGTCTGGATTTTTGGCACTAAGAGGTTTACAAGTATGGGTGTGTGTGTGAGGACACACTTGTACTGTAAAGTGCCATATGGTACTTTGACAATGCAGGGGGGGTTGTTACAGTTCCTGTCAAACACCCCCTGCATTGCTTCTCATTCACATTCCTGGCTTTCAGTGACTGTGGACACTGAAAGCACTGTAAAGTGTCGTATGGCACTTTAAGAGTGCAATGGGCATGTTGCACTACTGCAACACGCCCCTTGCACTCATTCAGTGTTTGTGTCCACAGATCCATCTCTGTATCGCGCCTTCATTAATATGAAAGGCTCTCTCCTGAGAAGGGTATGCAGACATGAACACCATTCACTCTGTGTAGGAACAACACTATTCCTACATGGAATTTTTTGAATCCTAGGGATTGTCTCTTTGTTCACTACTATACCTCAAAAAGAAGGAGTTGAATTTGTTAGGAGTTTGTTTTATTAAATGCACTTCTATTGAAGAGGCTTCAGCTAAGTTGTATATAGTTTTGTTGGGATTATTATTAGAAAATTATTTTTATTTAATAATAACTATTACAAGCAATTAAAAGGGATCACCATGGGGGCAACTGTGGCTCTTGCTTTTGCAAGCTTGTTGTTGGGTTAGTGGGAGAGATCAATTTGACCTACTATCAAACATTTTTCTAGCATTGTGTTTTATTGTTGATTTGTAGATGATTTATTTTTTTATTATTAAATGTTCTACCTCAGTACATGAAGAATTGTTGGATGAATTAAATACTTGTTTAATTTTTTGACATTCACAACTGGCAATATAGGCCAGAAGGTAAACTTTTTGGATGTGGAGCTTAGCTGGGACAGCAATGAGTGTTATTTTTTAGAAAGATAAATCATAAAAATACTTTCTTTGACAGTTATTGTCACTATAAGAGTAATAATCCCTGTTATATAAAGAAAAACATACCTAGAGGTAAATTCATAAGGACTTCACAAATGGTTAGTAGAGATATTGATTTTAGGTCTGAGATTGTTTTTATTGCTAATTTGTGTCTTGAAAGAGGTTATTACTTGGAATTATTACAAGCTACAGGATAAGAAGTTAGCAGTAAAAGATCTACAGAAGTTCCACTTTATTGCTACAACATTTCACCAGTAAGAGAACAAAGGATAGTGTGTTGACCATTACTAACAGTTCTAATATAATACCTAGGTGTTAGTTAGAAATGACCATTGATAATGATACCATCAGGACAATCATGCAGAATAACTGGAAAGTGATTGAGGGAAACAATGATCTTACTAGTGTTTTGGGTAATACACCTCATTTTGTTTACAAGTAAAATGGTAGTATAAAACAAATGTTAAAATATTATGATACAAATATTTCTGTACTATTTACTTCAAGAGATAGTGGAACCTTCAAATGCAATAGTTGTAGCATCTGTAGGTTCATTCCTGAAGGACATTACTTAGCACTTGATCACATTTCATATACCATTAAAATTCCTGGTAGATTTTCTTGTAAAACAAAAGGTATAGTTTATATTGCTTTGTGCTGTGGTTGTCCAGCATTTTATACTGGCATGATGACTAGGAGTTTAAGTAAGAGAGTCAAGGAGCACATTTATGGAATTAAAGATGAGAATAATGCTTTATAAAATCATTCAGTTAAGTGTTCTACATATCACAAATTCACTTTTGCTATTCTAGAGTAGATTAATCCAGATATGAGGGGTGGTAACCTTAAGAATCAAAATGAAAGGAAAGAGACAGAGTAGCAAATTAAATCAGCCACAGATTGTCCCCAGGATTTAAATGATGTTATAAATATCAAATGTTTTTTTACTTGACAGAAAACTGACTATTTAAACATTTACATATAGTCCTTTTAAATGACTGTTCATCTTAATTGTTTGATCGATCTATTAAGTAATTGTTTTATGTGAACTCCTTTACTATTGGTTGTTTCAACATTTTAAACATAGACAAAAATGCTTAACCGTAAATTGCAGTCGTTTTACCAATAAAGGATTGTTTCTTTGTACAACAACTGTGAACTGGAATGGTTTCTACTATTGTTCGATTCATTTGCTATGGAATTTAGCTTCCTGATCAGTTGTTTGTTCTTTGCTTGGATTTCTGTTCCAGTTCCAGGTACATTTCGCCTTTTTGTGGATTTTTTACACTATATGTATGTGGGTTTTTATGAACTTCATTGTTTTCTGATGAAGTGTAATGATGAAAGCTACTATTAAACCTAAACTATGCTAAAGAAGTCTTTTTTTTGTTTGGTATACTGCTGCAAGTGTTTTTTTTTCCTTTTTTTTAACATTTCTTTGAGGAGAAGTTGCAATGTCAGTTTGGAACAGTGGTAATTTGTAAGGAGAAGGGTTTGAGGAGAATTTACTTTACTTGACCTAAGAGATGAAATTCAACAGAAATCACTGAGGATTTGTATGGAAGAATAAAATCCTGTAAAACCAAGGTAGTGTTGCTGAAAGGATGTATGTAGGTATTCTGCGTGAGGTGTGCTTATATCTGTATGTGATGGTTCTGAGTTATTTAGAGGTGTCTTAATGGCTGCAGAGGATCAGTTCTTCTGAAAAGGATACATTTTTCCTTTGATTATCCAATAAATAAAGCTAATTGCAATGTCCAAATTAATATTACTGAGACTAAAGCATTCTGATGTCCAAGCTGCCCTGCCATCTTACCTCAGCATCTGAATAACAATATATAAACTGAAAGAGAACTACTTTAAAGCACTTTTCGGGGCCATTTTTATTCCTTGGAACTCAATGAAGAGGCTATAAAGCCCTGATCTTGGTATACACTACCTCAAAAGTCACACCTTCTTTGGACAAAGGAAATAACATTTGTTCACTTTCCTTAAAGTCAGTGCCATTTTGAAGTTAACATGTTTAGAGACTGAGGGTGTAGAATCAAATTAGAGAAATCATCTAGCAACACCTCTTGCAGAATCATTTGCATAATGCTTAACTTACTACCATATGACAAGATGGTTTACCAGGAGTTAGAAAGAGCATCCCTAGTAGAGTATATGTGGTACATCAGTGTTTAGCAACTCAAAGTAGAACTGATTAAAGTAAGATTCTAGCAGCTGGCTAGAGGTATAGAGGGTACAGTGTGGCTGATATGAAGAAACCCCAAATGATCTTGGCAGGTCTGTTGCTTTTTAACATTTACAAGTATGTATTTCAGAGAATCAGAAGATTTGATTTTTTTTTGTTTATTTGTTGTAGTAAAATGTCACTTTAAGATCTTGCTTCTGGTCTGCACACAAACACACAGAGATGCACACACACGCATACACACACTATAAGAAAAGATATATTTGTACGATGGTAATTTTAAAATCTAGCCATCACCTACAAAATAACAAAAACTTTTTGTAATTGCATAAAACTTAACTAATAGATCATAAATGGACATTTAGTGTAAAATGAGTGTTTATGATGAGATCAACCCACCCCCACTTTAAATACACAATGGTGGGTTGGTCTGGCCACATTCTTTCAACTGTAGCCATGTATAAGGCTGTCACTGTGATAGTCTATATTATTTATAATGAAAGCTGGTATGTACCTTTATCTTTCATTCATGACACTGGAGTAGATGAAGATCAGTTCTGAAACACAGTGTTTGACTTTCCATAAGGTTATTATTTATATTTCAGAAGAAGCTGTTAATTCCAAAGCTGCTATGTATCATCCATGTCCACATTTCACTTGTGATGTACTTTCATACACAGAAATTATACAAGTCGTATAACATGATAGTTGAATACATTATGAGGAAAGTAAGATTCTGATTAGCTTATTAGTTTATCTTAGAAGTATGTGATAATTGTGTGGATTCTGCTTTCTTTTACTTGTGTAATAATGAGATAAATCATGGCAAATCTACATTTCTTATTCCAACAGCATTGCTATATTTTAACAGGAATGTGTTTTTCACTATAGTGTAATTCAAGAGGAAAAATGGAGAAGTTCCAATAAAGCAGTGCGCTAACATTTACTTTGTTAATTATAGTTGTATGTATTCGTCAGTGATCCTGTAAGTCACTCATTAAATACATGTCAAATTATCTCCTAAAAGGCCTTCTTCCTTGCATAATTTTTGGGGGCAACTGATAATAGAAGTATTATTCCCATGTACTTTGACAAACCAACTATTTCTCAGAACGAATATCTTGCTTACATTTAATTCTTTAATAAAGCAGTATCATTGTTAAAAATGTATCATAGTATTCAGCCCACAGGACAAGATAAAATAATATGCCGATACACGTGATAATAATCTAATACAATTTTTTTAGCTAACGCATGCATAGTATTTTTTTATTTTTCAATATGCTGTATTTTATCATTTTTCAGACTACATGATTGCAGTTAGAAAGAATGAAAACCAAAGTGAGAAAGAAAGAAAGAAAGAAAGAAAGAAAGAAAGAAAGAAAGAAAGAAAGAAAAAAAGAATGAAAGAAAGAAACTGGCAGCTATGCTTCCCGAAGTGGTGCAAAATACAAATAAATGAAAGAAAGACTGAAAGGAAAGAAGACTGTGTGTCTATGAATATGCGTATGTATGAGTGTGTGTGTGTGTGTGTGTGTGTGTGTGTGTGTGTGTGTGTGTGTGTGTGTGTGTGTGTGTGTGTGTGTGTGTGTGTGTGTGCACGCGCACATGTGCGTGTATGTGTGTTTGTATATGTGTGAGTGTGCGTGTGTGTGTGTGTGTGTGTGTGTGTGTGTGTGTGTGTGTGTGTGTGTGTGTGTGTGTGTGTGTGCGTGCCCACCTGTGTGAATATGTCTGTGTATATGTATGTTAGATTAACTTATATATAATTGACACAAACTCATTGATATAAAAAGATCAACAAGCCAGTGTGTATAATTGGGGGAGATAACGATGGAACATAAAAAGTAAAAAAAAATCATTTTTCTAGGGAAGCAAGCCTCCCTCTGCTCCCCACACCCTCTGAAACGTATACATACCAACTACAAGATCATACAATACTGGGGAAAGGACATATTCCCCTACCCAGTATTATGTCAGTCTTGTATCATCCTGCTGGTCAGCTTTCCTGATGACAAAATGTAGCATCCATGAAACCTGCCTTAGCTACTGTGCAATCTCAAAGTTGTTAAACCTAGAAAGGGAGAGTATGACGAGTGAAGTATCTAAATAAGGAGTATAGCAAGAGACAATCTCTTGTGATGAGGATAATTTTTTAATATGGTTTGTTGCTTGTATTTTGCCATGTTATCATTCAGACTTCACTAAGCATAATTCAGTGAATCATGTTCAATAAAGTATGCTGCTATCTTCCTACCTGGCAGTGCGAACATTGGCTCTAGATGATTGTCACTGTTGAAGTGAAATACATGTAAATATAACATTAATATATAGACATATACACACTCACAAAAGTCAGACAAGTCGAAGGATGAAGTATGATTTGATTGACAGGCAAGCATTCCTTTGGGAAACTCGCATATAGCAATATGCAGAATATCACTTGTTTTGCGCAATATCTAAGCGTGTGCTTACTGAGTTGTTAAGTTGTACACCTTTGCATTTGTGTGCTGTAATTACATGGGTTTTTATCTGATATAAATTATATTTATGTCTATTTTTTCCTTGCTAGGTAACAAATATGAACAAAAGAAAAGAGAGTGCA
The DNA here is from genome assembly GCF_019279795.1 of Protopterus annectens. Lineage (NCBI taxonomy): Eukaryota > Metazoa > Chordata > Ceratodontiformes > Protopteridae > Protopterus > Protopterus annectens. The sequence continues at coordinate 1,880,554,491 of NC_056728.1, read as the reverse complement.
ACACAAGATGGTGAACATTAAGACTTGACAACTTTTAGCTTTCATCACCAAGTGGTCTTCTTTATGGTTAACTAAGTAAACACAGTAGAAAGAAAAAAGTGCTTTACTTTCATCAAATGTAAAACTGCTGGCATTGTTTCACTTTCAGTTCTGTCTCCTAAAATGCATGTTTTTATTTTCTAATTTAGAAAAGCCTGAAGGAAATGGAGATGCCTGTGGCTAGTCTATCAACATTTTACTGAGGTAAAGCTTTTTGTTCTGTTACCTGCTGTGCATGCCTCCATTTAGCTCATTGCCTACTTGCACAGTTATTTTGAGAGTGACTTTATTTAGCTTATTTGCTACTCTCTACAAGTTCATTAGAGAAGCAATGTGTTGGGGAATCAAACTTAACGTAGATTAAACTGTAAAAAGCCAGAGCCCCTCAAATCAATAAATTATCTATTTTACAGTTATCTCCTTTACTGTTCTTTGCTGTTTTCTCAGTACAGTGTAATGGCAATTTTTTAAAGTTCATCTTTTATAGATTTATACTGAATTTGTTTGCAAGTTGATGCAGCTAACGACCAAATCACACTGTCTTGCATTAGAATATATTATCAAACAAGAGCATTAGGTGCCTTTGGTATTCATCCTTAGAATGTGTCTCTTTATGTTCTTGATCTTTACTGTATATGCGGCTAGATTTGAACAGCTTATAATGCCTTGTTTACCTTAGCTTATATTGTTGCATGTTTTTTGTTGCACATACATTTAATGTTTTATTTTGTGTCCATTTTTTTATAAGTTGATTAGAAGCATACTAGTTCTAGGGAATCATAGATGGATACTGGTTGGGGTTACTCTATATCAGCCATCAGTACCTGAGTTCATTTCTCAGCTGTGGTGACTTCTGTAGAGAGTGTGCATGTACTATTTGTGTCAGACAGGGTTTTCACTACCTGTTCATGTTTCTTTCCACCTGCCAAAATATGACATGGAAATTGGCTGTCCTACAAAACTGCCTGTAAGTGTATGTCTGATGTGCTTGTTACTCAACTATCCCTGATTTCATCTACCCCCAGATTCACGAAACCTCCATGTAAGACTAAATAAGTCTTACTCGGAAACTGCAGTTAAACGGTCTGACTTCAGCATGCCATGCATATTCATGGGGGCACGCTGACTCCACTCCAAGTCTAACACGGACCATGCAGGAAGGCAGGGGGTGTGTCTGACTGCCGAGCAGTCCTAAGGTCCACGCTCCTGCAAGTGTCTGAATTGTGAAATGTCAACACACATGAGCGAGTCCGCTCAAATGTCAACATACCCTCCCTCACATTCTAAACCCCCAGTAGAGTTATAAAATGTAAAATATAATTTTTTTTCTAATTCCCGATATAGCTGCCCGTATTTGCACGTGTTTGCGCGGGTGTGCCCATAGCTTAGCTAGAGTTAGCAATGTCGACATTGAAGAGCATAATAACAAATGTTTATGCAAAGCACTCCAAATAGCAATTGTGTAGTGGTAGAGCCTTCGCACAAAGAGGAGGCATTCATGGTTCGAGTCCCACCACTCACCTCTCAATTTTTTTGTTTTAAAATAGCAGTTGAAATAATTCCTGACATATATATATATATATATATATATATATATATATATATATATATATATATATGACTAAAATCTCACTAAAAAGCATTGAAATGGCCTATGTATCAGTGAACAAAATGTATATATAGAAATGTAAGAAGGATCTTGACATATAAATGCCCATAGCTAAGCAACGCTTTACCCAGTGCAATTTTTTTGCCCACAGCTAAGCAGCACTTTACCCAGTGCAATCTAGTTGCCCACAGCTAATCAGCACTTTACCCAGCGCAATCTAGTTGTCCACAGCTAAGCAGCACTTTACCCAGTGCAATCTAGTTGCCCACAGCTAAGCAGCGCTTTACCCAGCACAATAAGTTTGCTAGGAGCTGCGCACCGCGCTAACCAGCACACCATAGGGCAACGTGGAGCAACGTTGGGCAACCTGGGGCAACGTGGAGCAACATGGAGCAAAGTTGAGCAAAGTTGCCTAAACACAGCCACACCCCCTAGCCTGTCTGGACAGTAGTAAAATAAAATGCAATGACAAGTTTCGAACCCGGGACACTGTGCACCATAATCAAAGTACTGAACCACTAAGCCATGTCAGCTTAGGATTAACATCCACTGTTAACATACCTATACCTATAAATTGTAGATTAACCATTGCTAAGCAGGTCTGCAGTCAGCCAAGATATTTCAAAAATGGCCAATCACAAAAAAGTGCAGGAAATGCGGCATATTTAAGCTCCATAGGTGGGAATACTCGCCGTAACTGATTGTAGCTCCCATCTGCAATTAGAATGTCTGGTGCTGGAGAGGGTACTTGCTTTCGAGCGCAACGCTGGGGCATCGAGGAGTCAAAATACATGGTTTGGCTCCTAGTCCATAGTCATGAGTCTTGACTCCTGCAGGGCCAGTTCCAAGGGATGGAGTATAAGGCAGAGGCTTGGAACTGGTTGGCTCATGAACTCACCAGTGCAACAGGCATCCCTCGGACTGCTGAGCAGGTCAGGCACCACCATGCAGACCTGAAGAGATGGAATCAGGACCTACTGAACCAAATGATCCAGGAGGCCCGTCATATGCAAGATGCCCCACTACTAAGTAGGTAGCCATGGAATGCAGTATGTACGACATGCTAATATAGTCTAAATAATGGATAGGTATGTCTCAATATCCCTTCATTTACTTCACAGTTGCAGGTGTCCATGCTGCGAGTCCGTGCTGCAAATCAGCAAGCCTATGCAGATAGGCTGCTAAGGCTGCGCCACCAGGCAGGTTAGTAATTATTCTGCATGTATTGTTATATAATATATGTGAGAGAGCATGAAAAAAGTGTTGTAGCCCAATAATACAGCTATAAAATGCCCTGAATAATTTCTCTGCATGTACTGTTATATATCATAAGTCAGAGAGCCAGAAATAGAGTGTAGTAACCCATTAATAAAGGTAAAATAAGTCTTGAATACTATCTCTGCATGTACTGTCATATAAAATAAGTGAGCAAGCATGAAACAGAGTGTTGTAACCTATCAATAAAGGTATAATATGTCCTGAATAGGTCTTCCGTATGCACTGTAATATCAAATAAAGGAGAGAGCCTCACAGTTGTGCAGTCCCATATAAAGTGGATGAAGGAAGTGCCAGTAGCTGTGAAGCATATAACTGCCCTCAACAGTTGGTAAATGGCTGTCATGCATAGGTAAATCTGGCACACGAGTAGCTTGTTAAGGTGTTCCCCAGAAATGTGAGTGTGCTACATGAAATGTAGGGTTCTGTAGAAAATTAAGTGAAAATGTCACATGAACACATCCAGATATGTAGATACATAAATATAAAAATAAAATACAACTATGTAGCAGTAACATCTGCATCTTGGACAGTTAGTATGTCAGATATAGGGCAGGTATATAATGAACTAGCCAAACCCATTACACAATCTAATGCATGTTTCCTAGTGTAATAATACATGTAGGGGATATACACCTGCAGTCAATAGGAATGTAGTGTAGAGTAAAAGTACTAATAAGATGTTAATGGAGGTTTCTTTTTACACCCTACTCCATGTGCATAAACAATGCAATTCCACACCTCAATGGGTATGTCTAATCTCAAAACATTTGTTGGGACATATGTCTTATTGTTCTATAAAAATCTGCATTTACTTTGATGCATGTGCCCTGTTCAAACACCACAATCTTGGTGGCCTGTTGCAATCAATTATCCCTGCATGCTGTTGTAATGTCCAATGTCGTTCAATATATGCATGTGTTATGTTTGCTGTTCAACTGTTGCAACAGTTGTAACCCTGGTGTGTTGGGTTAATGGGAATATTACTGCATGCTGTTACAACTAATTTGGAATGCTGTTGTCTATGTTGTAATTAAACACACCTAATCACAGAACGTATGGGAAGGTTGGTCCAGCAGACCACCTGTCCCTCCTCAGCAGGCGATTGCACCTGGCACCAGCAGGTCTGGTGCCCAGCCCGGGCTACCCTCCTCTGTTGATCCTGTGCCACCTTCGGGGGAAGCGCTGCAGGGGATGGGGCTCGTCCCCCCTGCAAACGTGGGTGGAGAAGGGCCACCTGTCACCCTCCAAAGGATCCGGGTTGTGGTGCGTAGGGAGATCCAGCATTTAGTCACTGATCCCCTATGCCAGCTCAAGGTGAGAGTGGTGCGACTCATGGGTGAGCCTGCCCCTCCTATGCAGCCCCCAGTACAGTGACCCTCGGGTCTGTGAAGGTTCAGTGGTGACTGCCCATGGGTGGGTATCTCAGTCCCACTGTTACCATCTGTGGGCTCATGGGTTTGTGATTTCCAAACATCCGTCCCCATCAATTGTGTTCACCCACGCCATGTGTCATACTCCGCCCCTGTATGCATCTTGTTTGTCTTGTCTGTTTACCTCCCCAACCTACCTCCCCAAATATACCTACTTCCTCTACCTCACATTCCACTCTCACCTGAAAAAAAAAAAAAGGGCAATCTGTATCCACAAAAAATTATACCCCATACATAGCTGCCCATTTCGCACACATGTCTGCTGGACATGTAAACTGATAATTAGAATTGGCAGTACGACATACATTGTTGTCCTCGCCCCTCTCTCATGGGTGGAAGGTCTCAAATTTCACTCCAAATTTGCAACATATGCACAGCTGTTACTGGTAAAGAAATGGGCAGTTATGGACCTTCCCTACACCCGTCCTGCATATTTTTATTTTTTTTTATTTTACATTTGTTAACCGGGCTAGTCTAGCTGGATACATATCCGTTTTCAGTAGAGGCCCGAGGAGAAAAGCTCCAAACAAACAAACAAAATATTAATACATGTTAAAGATAGACACAAAATAATGCTAGAATAAGAGAGTAAAAGTGATATTTACAAGATGAAACAATGACTTAGTAGTTATATAGGATACAGTACAAGCTGGTGGTTAAGCATGGTATTAATTTCACATGGGGTGTAAGATAGACAAGCTCAGGAAAAGAACATCATTGAGATTAGAACTGAGTGATATTAAGGTCTGAATAGGAGAACATGCTAGGAGGAAGTGAGACTAGTAGGGTATAGGATATGTAGTTAGTCAGGTGAACGACAAGGACATATCCATTGGGTTGAGAGATATTCTTTTAGGTTGTTTTTGAATTGGGTGCGTGAGGTTGCAAGTCTAAGGTAGTTTGGCAATGAGTTCCACGGTTTGCCAATGGAGTTAGCATATAGGGCATCCCCACCTGAGTTCTTAGTTTTAGTGGTAAGGATAAGGGAACTGTTGGATGATCTAAGACTATTTAGATTAGAGTAAGGAGCCAGAATGCTGGATAGTGATGGAGTTTTATCAGGATGGTTGATTATTTTGTAAGCCTGGTGAGTTGATTAAGTTTGAGGAGATTAGGCAATTCTAGCCAGCCTAGGTTCCTAAGGTTGAGACAATGGTGGGTTCGATAGGGAACCTGTTATAAATCTAGCAATATGGTTATAAGCACGAGAGAGCATGTTAAGTTCCGTTTATTGAGGAAAGAGAGGACCGGGGATGAGAAGATGGAGTGCGGGCAATAGTTAATTTGGTAGAAGGAGTTAAGTTTTAATTCTGTACATAGATCCTAGTTTTTGTTAACAGACTTTATAGTTTGAGTGATGTGTATGTCAAATTTGAGCTTGTGATCAATGGTAACTCCAAGTAGTTTGGTACTGGTGACAGGGTTATGAGAGTCCCATTGTTAGATTTAACATGGAAGGTTATATTGTTAGTGTTTGGGAGTTCTTTGTCCTGGGATGAGGAAACATTGGGGAAGAATATGAGTAGTTTAGTTTTAGTTGGATTAAGTAGGAGTTTCAAGTCGACCATTTTTCAATAAGAAAAACAATTTTGAGTGATAGTTTGGAGATTCAAGATGGAGGCGTCAGAGCAGATTAGGGTGGAGTCTATTGTATGCAGGTGGATTTAGGGATGACTGATTTAAGGTTATTTATGTAGCTAGAGAACAGAAGTGGACCCAGTATGGAGCCCTGAGGAACACCTATGGTAATTGGGAGTAGACCTGATATACAGTTTTGCCACAGGACAGCTTGCTGCCTACCCGTGAGGTAGGTCTTAAACCAGCTTAGTGCTGGTGTATCAAGATAGGATTCAAGGGTGTTGAGGAGGAGTTGATGATTGACCATATCAAAAGCTTTTGATAGGTCCAAAAGAGGGAGGATATAAGTTTATCGTTCGGTTGTTATTGATGGAGTCAACAAAGGAAAGGAGGCGGTAGTTGTACTGTGGTGAAGCCATGCTGGGAGTTGGACAGGAGATGATTAACGGTGAGGTAGTGAAGAAGTTGCTTGTGGATACATCTCTCCATGATTTTCGCTAATGGGGATAAGATAGCTATTGGTCTGTAATTTGAGGTTTCCATGGATGAACCTCCTTTGTGAAGTGGAATGATATAAGAGATCTTCCAGATAGTTGGGATATACATCTCAGCTATTGTTCTATTGATAAGGATTGATATTGGGTAGTCTATTACATCCGATCATTTGTAGGAATTCTGCAGGGAGGTGGTCAGCAGCTATGGTTTGAGTTTTAGAAGGAAAGCGTATATAAGAGGAAGAGACTGGCTTTAACTTGAACTGGGTAGGGTGACGACGTGCTGTTGAACAGCAGATTGTGAAGTGGAAGTTAGTTGACTGGCTGGTTTGGACAGTCTCAGTGAAGAAGGAGTTGAAGGTATTGGCTACTTCTTCCTGTCCTTCTCTATCAGTTTCTCGGGGGTTGGTGGAGGTTTTACCTGGGTGCAGAAGGTTGTTAAAGCCTGCCCAGAATTTCTTTGGGTTGTTCTGGTGTTTGTGCTGGAGGTGGTGGAAGTATTGTTTTGTCCTGGGTAACAGCTGCTTTGGTGGTGTTTCTCTCAGTTGTTGAAATTTTGTTTATCTTGGGAGGTTTGGCCCTCCACTTATCCCAGGCTTTGATTTTGGTTTTGGTTTCCTTAGTTAGCCAAAGGCTATCTGGTTTGGATCTAATTTGTCTATGTGGGGCATGTCGTCAAGTATCTTGAAATGTGTCATTAAAGTGTGAGACACTCTCATTGATTGGTAGGGTTTTTAGTAAGGACCAGTTGCAAGATTTAAGGTCGGCAAGAAATAGTTGTGGGACAAATTTCTTTTTGTTTCTGATTAGTCTGAGCTGGTTTCCCTACTGTATTTCCCTCTTTGTGCCCCCTTTTTCACCACTTTCCTATCTCCCCATTTTCTTTTCTTTAAAAGAAATTAGCACGGGGGTTAGCGGGCGTAAGCACTTTTAAGCAGTAGTTAGCGGGTTTGAGCAAGTGTGCGCATGTGTGCACTAGCTAAGTATTGCTAATTGTCACGCAAACCTGCGCAAACCCACTTACAACTACTTAAAAGTGCCTTAATCACTCTGTATGTCAGGGCCCTTGTTCTGTACAGCAGCAAAGTAAATCACCTCTGCCAGTCTCGAACCCCAGACCTTGGACACATTTGACTGCATGAAATACCACTAAGCCACAGCAGATATAGAATAATGTGGTGCTGAAATAAATATATCATGCAAAACAATGAGTGAATGTAAAGGAAAAATAGGAAGGCCATAACACAAAGCTTGTTCTATGGATCTTTACCAGCAATTGTTGTGGAATTGCATTACATGACTGTGATAAGAGAAGCAGCCATACTAGCAGCATATAATGTTATTGAGGCACTTTACTATCCCCACACAGTATCATAGCAGGGCAAACACTGGCATATCTGATTAGGGCAGAGGCCATACTTCCTGATTGTGAAACATATTTTAGCTGTGTCCCTCTGAATCCCTCTGAAAAGTACTGACGTCAGTCAGAGAGGTGTTGTATTACACAATAAATAATCACAATAATAACAGTAGACACCACTTGTACTTCATAAAAGGAGTACAAATCCACATGCACTGCTTCACTCAAGTCTACACTTACTGTCTGTATTAGTTGGAAGGTGTACCTCACATTTAACTACCTATCCCTGACTCCAAACAAATATGTATCTGAGTGTTTCATAGGCCTGGCAGAGGCACAAACACACAGGCATATCAGCGCATCTGCTGTTACACACTCTGCAAACAGCTTTGTGCAGACTACCACAAGCATACCCTTATGTAGGAGTGCAACCCATAAATACCAAAGGATCTAGCCATGTACTGGTAGCAACTGACTGTAACAATGCCATTGTACCAGTGCTGAAAACACCTGTGGGTTGCACAGACAAAGAATAACAGGCTAACATCTGGCTACCATCTGGATAGGTTCATGGTTGGGACCTATGCAGACAGACCACCTGCCTTGATATACCAACAGGTACACACCAATATATTAAGTCCAGTAAGATAACACTCACACAATAAGACATAATGCTCTCTGTATGTCTGCATCCCCCCCATATTTTAAATATACGTGTGTTTAGGGTCAACCAAGGATGTAGGTAGGCATACTCAGTAGTGGAATTGTCCAGTTTACCTGAGAGTCCTGTGCTAATGTCAACAATAAAAAGTACACAAACCCTGCAGAAGTGAGTACATCAATATGCACAGTATAACAGTCCACAAACAGTTCATGTGTCAAACGAATACTTCTCAATAACTACTTTTGTATGGCAGTCAATTACATAAGTATAAATTAAACTACATACTCACATATATCTTGTGTAAGCATTTGTAGGGGTGACTTAAACACTACACTGAGAGCTCTGTACTGGAAGTGGAACAGTCAGGTCTGAGTACATGTACATCACTGTCTACACCTCTAGCTTCAGATATAAGAAGTATACCAACCTTCTGACTGAAACAACAGTGTACACAGCAAACAAGCATGGGCCCCACTCTGGAAATCTGAAAGGGCTACGCCTACAAAACCTAGCATTTTATAGCATTTGGTTGCTATTACAGTGAGTACTGCAATTACCACACAGCAGGCTGTATGCATTTACTAAATGCTGTGCACCAATTGGTGCAGAGGTCATCACATGCATATGTGCTGATACCTATAAATGCAGACTGTACTTGCTATCCCCACATGCAATTATTACATTGCACCTGATACAGCAACAAAGAACTTGTGTCTGAGTTTTCCAGGAGTTAGTACTTAATAACGCAAAAGTTTACTTGAGTAAGGATACTCTAGTGAATCATCCACCGAAAAAATGAATTAAGTAAAAAAAAAAAACTTAATTAAAACAGAAAGGGAATTAAGTAGAAGCTAACTCTACTTAGGCAACACCAAAAAAAAAAAATGTCCAAAAATAACAAAAAACAGACGGACCTGAAAGTGACAAACAGGTATGTGACAGAAATGTGATCACCGGCAAGTAGTAGATGTTTATGAAGAGTACTGTAAATACTTTGAAACATGCATATGTGGCAGCAGTAGGTATGTATGCACTGGTGCCATGCATGACTACTGCCATGGACAAATTAGTGTGTAGCTGTGTACAGTGGGACATAACTGTGACATATGTAGCTCAGCATTTAATGTCAAACATCCGATCATGTCATCTATGTTCTGTACAGTACTGTGTATAATGGCTGTCTGGGGGAGTAGTGCAAACAGCTATATAAATATGAATGTGACAGAGTAACACATGCATGATAGTCATATAATGTGTAGCTTAGGATTGGCAACTGCTGTACCAGGCTGGTATAGTAATGTAGCATTAGCAGCTGTAAATACTCCCTGTAATATTACTGCCATGCACACATGTACAACTGTTCATCTTGTAGCAAGGCCCAACAGGTCATCCGTGAGGTCTACAGATGTACAACAGTGTGTACCTTGTGAGTGTATGGCACACACATATGTAGAGATAGTTATGTGTCAGATATATTAGCATCTTAACATGTGAATAGAGCAAGGTGCATACTGCAACTGTCTGTGAAGGGTGGACATATATATGTTGGTGAAGGCTGTTATGTGCATATTTTCATGTAGGTTGTAGAGTGTGGTAAACAAGACAGCATATAGTGCTGGTATATGACGTGGTGTTGAAATGCTGTGGGTATGATGTGTTAAGTTTATAGTCTTCCAGACAGGGAGTCCTGCTAAAGATACATGGCCTGAGAATACCCTCAATGCATTCTGCATAAGACTGTGCAACATCGTTACATAACTGTATCTCTCTCAACCCTTGCATAATTGATATTCCCACCATGAAAGGTGGACTGTATATGTGCCTACATGTAAATCTCTATGTACACCAGTGGATGTTTATATGTATGCTCAAGCTCAATGTTGTAAATGTATTGCCATCCCTTTTGTTAAAAACCCTGTACCCATTAACGACCACATAGGTGGTAGTCTACTCCACACCAAAACTGTGATAAGAAACCACAGGACACAGGTGGACAGTAGTGTCCCTTTTGACAATCACAGTGCCACACTGGTCATGTAAACCATGTATGGTCCACATGTCATCACAAAAGGTGTGTCATACATGGAATGAGAGGTCAGTATTCCACTCTACTCATCAGTCATAACACCCATCATAGAGTCCAATGGGCATTTTGGTATGTACCTCAGAAGACATCTACAGCAACTGTAGACGCCAGGCACAAACAACACAAAGAATGTTAACAGACTCTAACAGATGCCCTAAGCAGACTGTCTTACAAAACCACAGCTGCACTGTGTCGCATACCGCACACCCAGAGCCAACCTCTGCCTAACATACAAAGCTATGCGAAACACACAGCTGTTGGACATGCTCCATGTCAACAGATCAAAATCCCTACAAGCTACACATTGTACTGATCTAAATATTGTAATGTCAAAAAGCATAACATGCTGGAGTGATACATGCTCATCTCAGACACATACCACACCCTGGAACTAACTACCTATCAACAGCAAAGAATGGTCCTCATTAGCAGTCGTCATGAATAATCATGATGAATGGATGTGACATAGGAAATACAACCCAGGAATCACCTCTGTGGCTCTGCATGACAGGGGCACATGAACTTAAATTACATGGGTGTTGAAGGGCAGGGTACCATATGGCTAGGCTTCTATAGGCCCTACGCCTAATAGCCTATGAGCTACCTATGACCTGATACACACACACGCATGTACATGTTGCATTAATTGCTATGTGAGGTTGACTGAGTGTTGATGGTGAATGTGTAGGTGAATGTGTCAGCATTGTGTATATGTGTGATAGCCTAGTGGGTAAATGTTTATATCATGGTATGTAGTGTTCTAGCTGTGATCCCCGCAAAAGATATGTATGCTATTGATAGGCAGCAAAAGCAGTATGGTATACAGTGTGACATAGTCTCATGGTGTTGACTGGAGTGTGCCATTGTAGAGTAAAGCGGTACATGTATGCACATTGATTGTTGACACTAGTGAATACAAATCCCGTATGTACTGTAGTACTACCTGAAGCTGTAGGCATAAACAGCACAGTATGGTGTATATCCACATTGCTTTGAAACACTGTTTTGTTTGTTACCTGTAGTCCGCACACATTACATACCTCAGGCAGAAGGTTTTGTAAGTGCTGACACACAGTACTGTATGTTATACAGGTAAAGCTCATTTGGGTTGTCATACCCTTGTGTCTTGTAGATATGTCTGATGTGTGTGTGGGTATGCCTGTAACATGACCTGGGTCGTATGTGTGTTACAGGATATAAGTGCATATCTAGCAACATGTATAGTGTAGTACAGCAGTATGCCACCTATATTGATGAATGTGCACATATGTTACTTAGGGGTTTGCAATCAACAAGTAGTGTGGTGTACTGGTAGTACTGTAACTGTATTTTACAATCATTTCAATGGATGACAATTTTCTGTATGCATTAGCTTCATATAAACCTCCTGTGGCTAGGTGGTGCATTGTGTCACATACAGTGTGTTATGTGCTGTTGTATAATCTTACATACTGGTTTCACTTTGTTGCTGTGCAGAACATTGTTTAATATATAGAACATGCCAGGCACTGTCAGGCCATTGTTGGCTGAGCACTGATGTGTGGGATTAAAAGTGTGTATCTAATGACAGCCAATAGGTTGCTAAATATGTCATTTCATTGATATCTGTACTTCAGAATGTTAAGTGTGCCACAAGACTTGCTCACAATAATTGTCTTATTTTCTTCCAGGGACATGTCTCATCATCGCAACCCTGCCTATTCCCCTGAAGAGGAGGAAGTAATCATCTCCACACTAGTACAACATCATGCCCTGCTGTTCTCCAGAACCAGCCAGGACCAGCATGAGTGTACTGCACTGTGGCAGGATGTTGTCCATCGGGTTAATGATGTAGGCATGCATAACTGGACTTATGAGCAGGTACACCATCACTGCAGTGATTTAATCAGACATGTCCGGCAGCATGCCTCTGATGTCCGCAGACAACAGCTTGCCACAGGTGGTGGTACAGCATCACACCTGCCCCTCACCAGAGTGGAAGAGCTGCTCCTCAGCGTGGTGACTCCTGGCCAACCACTACAACAAACATGTGTCACCATGGAGGCCGGAGTCACCCAGCAAGTTGACTGCGAGCGTACAGGTAACATGACATATCTGTAGACTACTGTTAGCTCGATTGTTAGAACATGCATATGTCAGCTGTATACTGTGTATTTGGAAGATGTGGAACCTGGTGTTGTGCAATACTGATAATTTTGAAAATAATCAGTATGCCTGTGACTATCAACCGTGGTACTACTGTAAAATTGCAAAGTCACAGCAGCAATGCCACAGTTGTTGACACTGACAAACTGTCTCATATCCTTGTAGGTCCCTCTGGTGTGACAGCAAGATAGCAGACCCATGCTGGTGAGTGTTCTACATTTCATATGGCAAATAACATGTGCATGTCATAGGTGGGTTTTAGGCCATTTACACATGTCCAACACCTACACATAATGCATGTTCTGCAAGTTACCGGTGGGACTATGCACATCCCAGTAGCATGAGCACCTGCCTCAAACACATGCTATACACAGAGCATCCCAAACCATTGTAGTACACTGTAGTGGACATTGTATAGGTAGAGTCAATACACATGCACACAACATACACCACCTTGTCATACACAGTACATGTCAATATCATACACATGGTGTATGTAGACACTTGCTGTAAGGTCAGGCTCCAGTATCCCAAATGTCATCCACACAGCACACATACTATACCTGAGGGGTAGAGGCCTATTATGGGGCATTACAAAACTCTTCAACAAACAAGACATTCATGTTAGGTAATGCTCCCTGTTGAACACCTTACCTACACATGTAACAACTGCCTGTGAAATGGTTAATGTAGCCACAGTGCAGCAGTTCATGTACAGCAAGATAGTTGCCAGTGTGGCACACATTAGTGGCCTTGAGTGACCACATGATGCTGCCTGATGATGGCTCATGGTACTACACTACATCCAGTTACAGTAATTATAGTGCAACACATAGCATTCATTGCTATACACCTGACAGTTGTGTGCATCCATCCATGGTATGTATACCTGTGAGTGATGGTGCACAGGATGTTGAAAAGCATGTAATACTTGCACAGCAATGTTGTGTCCATGTACACATTGTGTTCCAGGGTGAGGCCAATCATTGAACAACACATATGCATCAAACAGATGTATACTGTTATTAATAAGGACTCTCTACACTCGCACTGCATGCTGTTGAGAAACACACATCTTGCATGCTGACACGTGTGATAGGACTCTTTGGCTTGTGATACTGTACTCCACCATCAACCACTAATGGGAATGTTCTGTATTGCTGTTGGTGTGTGTGTGTGTGTGTGTGTGTGTGTGTGTGTGTGTGTGTGTGTGTGTGTGTGTGTGCATGTGTGTGTGTGTGTCTAGTTTAGTGGGTAGTGTATTTGTGTTCATGTGTTCATGTGTTCATGTGTGCATGTGTGCATGTGTTCATGTGTTCATGTGTTCATGTGCGCATGTGTGCATGTGTGCATGTGTTCTTGTGTGCATGTGTTCATGTGTGCATGTGTGCTAACATCAAGCACAGATTATAAAGTGTGTTTCCTGTCTCCTTCTCACAGGTGCTGAGGTTGTGTTGGTTGAGTGCAGCAGGGAAACGGAAGACACTGCCACAAATAGTGGAGATGATGAAACATGTGTTGTGGCACAGGCAGGTTTGACAGGGTCTGTCGTTGTTCCGCCAATTGACAGTACACAGCTTTCCACACCATCTATGCACACATTCGTACTGCCAATACATCCCTCATCACCAATGGCCTTAGCTGAGTAGGCATTGACCAGGATAGTGTGGTATCTATGGCACATGCAACCCCTCACAGCAGCCATACCCAGAATCCTGGGACAGTACCACATAGGCGGATGTCCAGGGGTTTCCGTGGGAGCACCGCTGGTCATAATACCCCTGGCAGACGTGCCTCCACAGGTCTTACAACCTCAGGTATGTTCCGGGCTGTTATGCAGGCACAGGCACGTATGGAATGGTACACCAGACAGGGACTGAGGGCACAGAGGGCCCATAATACCGCTATCGATGACAGTATCCGTGACCTTGCGGGTGCAGTGCGTTACTACACCGAGGTCACTGATAGACATTGGGGGGAAACATTAGATGTCCTCTGCAATGTAATGTCCATATGCCAGGACAGTGCAGGACGGCTGAGACGTTGACGTGGACGTATGCCAGCAACATCATCGGCTGGCAGTCGTTGCGGACGACACCCAAGTCACAGCCGCTCCCGTAGTGGCAGTACCAGCCCCAGCCCCAGCAATGTTGGAGCAGGACTGTCAATAGACCATCATAGAAGACCACGTGCACGTGGCTCTGGACAGTTCCAGCAGGGACATGGGTCCAGTCGACATGCCTCTTCCTCTGATGATAGTACCCAGTCTGGCTTAGTACCTGATACTGTCCGTTGCACCCCTGCCAGGCACAGGTACTCTGTCTGTGGCCAGAGACGGTGATCTGTACAGCCTGGCAGGTACAGTCTGTGGCTGTCTCACAACCTCCCATATATGGCAGCCACATGGTGGAACTGTGTGCATGCAGACACACACACATAATCCAAACACCTAGGGCTAACACATACACACACACACATCACATCAACATTGACCCATGCTGTATTGTTGTCCCTCACACACACACACACACACACACACACACACACACACACACACACACACACACACACACACATACATGTCAATTGGATGGGTCAATGTCAGGCTCTGGCAAACCAACAACACACCCTGTGCATATGATGAAACTGTGCCACCTCCTGTCATCTGTAACATTGATGCAGGAACAGGCTAACATGGTGCTGATGCACAGGGTGACTTTATAGCAGTGTAGCAATGTTAGCATGTTGTCAACAGTACAGTGTAATGATATCCCTGTAGGTATGTCTGAGCAAGCATGATGCATTAAAGCTATGATAATCAATGTAATATTGTTTACAACAGTGTTACTTCCAAAAATGCATTGTCTGCCCATGTGCCACTTTGTAGTTTTGGCAGCATGTGTTGGTGAGTGGACAGTACGTGTGTGATGTGTGCAGTAAAGATTTGCAGGTGTACATTTGTGAACATGTTGGAGGTGCACTGTCTGCATGTACGTGCATAGTGGACACATGGGAAGGGTGACATGCCCTGTATTACACAGTGTCAAAACTCCATTGTTTCTATTGGTGGCCAGTATGCATTTTAATACACATACGTTTTAACTTCGGTACACATGTGTGTATGACATGGTTTGACACTATGCTGTGGGTGACACTGTTATTATTTGTCATTGGTTTGAATTCTGGTAGTGTACACAACCTCAACAGCCTGACCATGACCAATCGTTAGATGATGTCTTGACAACTGACACACAGATGTAGGGAACTCAGTAGCATTTGGATCCGTCTGGTACTGTACTATACCAGTAGCCAGTGGTACTGACCGCCACCCATTCCTGGGACCACTCCTGTCTGGCATATAGCCCACTTAGGTACAAGCAAACACACTAGGGATATGTCCGTCCACATCTGGAAATGCATACAGTGGCCTACAATGCATTCTCCGGATGAGACACTTATCCTTCACAAAGGTATCATACAGACAGATACCCATTGTCCAACACATGCTGTAAAGCTGTAAGCCAAATATAGCATAGTCATCCACATTTGTTAAACATAGTATCCCAACATTACCACATAGGTAGTAGCCCCAAACATATAGAATGGGTACTGATGTGTACAGACAACCAAGTGTTATGTCATCTGTCCTTTGGTATTCACATTTCCATGGGTATTCTGAAGTCCCTCGGTGTATCACATAACCGATAAGGGGTCTGTATGCATATCCACAAAGTTGTTGTACACCTATAATGAATGTCCATTATTGACAGACTTTGTTGTGTTTGAACATGTCTGAAATATACCCAAGGCATGAACCCTCACTCAATCTATTCTATAGAAACTGTCATGGGTGCATGTGACACAGATGACCTAGGCCACAGATCACTACAGTGGCTGGCCTTTGTCACAAACATACATATGTGACCGAAGGTCTGAGAAGCAGCAGCACAATCTGTCATAGGTGACAGATGTATTCATGTAGAAAGCAGGCTTCACACATATGAACTAATTGTGGTCACATGTACATATATGTATTTGCCACACAGATACCTGAAGTGTGCAATGCACATACTGTTGTTATACTGATATGTCATGAAGTAGTAAAAGCTAAACACATAACACATTGACCAACAGTATCACACACACGCATACCCAGCAATTGCAGTATTCGAACACCTACCTAACTATTTTATGATACTAGAGAGTTACGCATTAACACCACGCGCAATATGTTTTATGGGGGGTTTTCATTTCCACTGCTATATTTGTAGGATGTTGACATCATCAGACTTGCCAAACAGAAATGTAACACTTTTAAGGTGTTTTCCTAGTCTCCAAAAAGGGCAATACTCTCAGAGGAAATCACACAGAAACATACCCCCACACACACAGCAATTGCAGGATTCATACCCCTACCTAACTAGATTATGATACTAGAGAGATTCGCATTAATACAACATACTATATGCTTTACTGGGAGCTTTCATTTCCAATGCTATATTTGTAGGATGCTGACATCATCAGACTTGCCAAACAGGAATACAACACTTTTAAGGTGTTTTCCTAATCTACAAAAAGGGCAATACTCTCAGACCAAATCACGCAGAAACATACCCCCACACACACTCAGTAATTGCAGGATTCAAACCCCTACCTAAGTAGGTTATGATACTACAGAAATACACATTAACACGAAGCACTATATGCTTTACTGGGAGTTTTCATTTCCATTGCTATATTTGTAGGATGCTGACATCATCAGACTTGCCAAACAAGAATATAACACTTTTAAGGTGTTTTCCTAGTCTCCGAAAAGGGCAACACTTCAGAGGGAATCACACAGAAACATACACTCAGCAATTGCCGGATTCAAACCCCTACCTACCTAGGTTATGAGACTACAGAGATATGCATTAACTCGACACGCTACATGCTTTCCTGGTAGCTTTTACTTCCAATGCTATATTTGTAGGATGCTGACATCATCAGACTTGCCACACAGGAATGTAACACATTTAAGGTGTTTGCCTTGTCTCCAAAAGGCAATACTCTCATAGGAACTCACACAGGCACATACCCCCACACACACTCAACAATTGCAGGATTCAAAGCCCCGCCAAACTAGGTTAAGATACTAGAGAGATACACATTAACACGACATGCTATATGCTTTACTGGGAGTTTTTATCTCCACTGCTATATTTGTAGACTGCTGACATCATCAGACTTGCCAAAAAGGAATGTAACACTTTTAAGGTGTTTGCCTAGTCTCCAAAAGGGCAATACTCTCAAAGGAACTCACACAGGCACATACCCCCACACACACTCAGCAATTGCAGGATTTAAACCCCTACCTAACTAGGTTATGATACTAAAGAGATACACATTAACACGATGCGCTATATGCTTTATTGGGGGGTTTTCATTTCCAATGCTATATTTGTAGGATGCTGACATCATCAGACTTGCCAATCAGGAATGTGACACTTTTAAAGTGTTTTCCTAGTCTACAAAAAGGGCAATACTCTCAAAGGAAATCACACAGACTAAGCAATTGCAGGATTCAAACCCCTTCTTAACTATGTTATGATACTGGAGACATACGCATTAACACAATGTGCTATGTGCTTTACTGGAGGCTTTCATTTACACTGCTATATTTGTGGGATGCTGATATCATCAGACTAGACATGGTAATGTGTGTGCACTTAGATTTATGCAATCCCAGGACTGAGACATGGGGGACAGCAGGTGTTACCAGCTTGAACAGGACTCCACAAATCTTACCTTGTGTGTTCTATCTGTGGCCCAGTTGCCAATCCATCCAATGACAATACATATTTATGCACAGGTTATTGATTTTGTGGATACGTCATGTGTCTGGGATGTTGGAAAAGGCCTATTCAAAGTGTATGTGGGACGTGTGTAGCTCATTTCATTCATGTATGTCCTGGGTGGCTGCCTTGCAAACAGTCTAGCAGGTTTAGGAAACATGATCTGCCCATAACCAGTCCAAAGTTGGTAGGGCTGTGTGTTTATAGGCTTCCAATAGCTCTGTTTCTGACTTCAATCCTGATGGACTCCATGGCCTTGTAGATCAGACTTCATCGGCTTATAAGACTATAGTTCCCATGGTCTGTTGTGCAACAACACTTGTGTAGTGTGCCATATGTTGCTGTAACCCATTCAACAGTTTCACATCCTGAAGAGAGGGTGAAGCTCAACAGACTGTTCAGGTGCAGGCTCTGTTTGTTCTGCAGTTCACTTATGAAACATATAGGGGCACAATGTAATCCAGCTGATGCCATGTATTCAGCTTTGGAAGGAGCTATTTACCCATTCTAGATGTGATATCTCATGGTATGATGATAGGGACTTTTGTCAGTGGGAGGTGGGTATGTATGTATGGGCCTGTCTGACAGGATGTTGGCATTGTCAGTCATTTACAGTTGGCCCTGACTCAGGACATATATGAGTGTACATTGCTATTTATGACATAGCTGAGGGTAGTGTCATGGTTCTGTATGGACTCCTTCACAGATAATCTTTCCATGACCTGGATTGGATAGTGTTTGCAGTGCACATTGTTTATTGATTATACTGATTTTGGTTTTTTTTTTTTTGCTTTTCAACTTTCTATGACCAACCTAAGTATCTGTAGTACATATTTGATTATGATAGGGTTCCCATATATTATGTATGTGTCTGTTGTCATATCACTGTGTGCACAAGTCAAGATTGGTGAATTGTGAGAGGTTTCTGGGTTAACACATGCAACTGCCTGATATGTGTGGCCCACTGCTGTACTCACACATGGCCTAAGTGTGTGAGCATGCCCAGAAGTGTGTGAGCATGCCCAGTGTGACCTTTCAGTATGTTGCTATGTGAAGTCCACTACATCTGTTGACGTGTGTGAACACGCCCAATATTAATATTTATACTATATGTGTGTTGTAAATCGAGTTGTATTTTTAATGTATTGCTCACCTTTGTGTCATAACTCTACAGGGATTATGCTGTGCCTGCGGGGTTTCCAGGTGACACTTTGCATAGACTTATCAACATTTATTCCTATGTCTGACCAGTGAAATACTGTCATGGTTTAGTGGTTCAGTGGTGTGACTATAGTGCACAGTATCGTGGGTTCGAAGACTGTCACTGCATCATATTTTCATACTGGGCAGAACAGACTGCTTAAGGAACAGTAAAGCAAATATGACCATGTTTACCTGCTTTTGCTCAACTATGCCCAACTTTGACCAAACTTGCACAACATTGCTCAATGTTAACCGACATTGCTGAACGCTGCCCAATATTGCTCAACATTTCCCAAAGTTGTGCTACTTAGTGTGTGCAATTTTGTTTACATATATTAAATAGTGGTAAAAGCTGTTTAGCACTGCTTTATATTGCTTAACACATGGCAATCATGCCTCCAGTAGTGCTTCAGGGCTGCCTATGTCGGATGCACATATTACACTCCCTATACATGTTTGAAAACAGGTAGTCTCAAGTTAGGCTTCACTTTTACTATATGTGTGAGTCAGAGAGAGGTATAATTTCCAGGGTTTCTACTGAGCCAGTGTATATGCTATGCGTTGCCACTTTGCCAGGGCCAAAGCATACTGGGTACGCCTCCTTCTGCCTACTGGGGCAGGCTCAGGTTGTTCCTCCTCTGATTCACGCTCTGCCTGTGATGGCCTTGGCAATGGTGGGGGGTTGTTTGGCCCAGCCCTATGCTGCTCCTGCTGCAGCTGTTTTTGCAGGATCATATTATGTAGCATAGCACATACCATGGCTATTTGGGTACATGTAGTTGGTGAGTACTGCAAGGCTCCACCAGATGTGTCCAGGCACTGGAACCGTGACTTGAGCACCCAAACACACACTCGATTACATTTCGTGTTTGTGCATGTGTCTCATTATGGCGTTCCTGTTCAGGCGTGTGTGCATTTCTGATGGTTGTCATCAGCCACGGCTCGAGTGCATATCCAGCATCCCCATCTAGGTGACCATGAGGGATGTCCCTGTTGGCAAATGTCTGGTACAGCTGTGTCAGATGCCAGATATGGGAATCATGGTAGCTTCCAGGGCAGCCAGCACACAAATTCATTATTATGCCCTCGGCATCACACACGACCTGGCAGTTGATGGAGAGGAAACCATTATGGTTATAGTAGACCCTACCCTGCTCACCAGCTGGTGCTTTGATGCGTATGTGCATGCAGTCTATTGCACCCACTACCTCAGGGTATTCCGCTATTTGCTGGAAAAGATGCATATTGCTGGCCAATACCTCATGGGAATTGGGGAAATATACATGATCACTGACATGTGCTGACATAGCATTCAGG
Source organism: Protopterus annectens (assembly GCF_019279795.1). Lineage (NCBI taxonomy): Eukaryota > Metazoa > Chordata > Ceratodontiformes > Protopteridae > Protopterus > Protopterus annectens. The sequence goes on along the minus strand of NC_056728.1, from coordinate 1,880,533,454 downwards.
AACTGCAGTACTCTGGATGCTGATGCCTGTGAAATCCCCATCATATCACCAGTCGGTCTCTGGAAGGTACCAGTTGCTAGTATTCTTAGGCCAACACATACCTTGGTTTCCACTGGGATGGGTTCCCCTCTGTTGGTTCTGTGTGTGAGGCGTGGCCTGCACAGCTCAATAATTTGCTGCATGAGGTCTCTGTCCACTCTATAGTGCTCCACTATCTCCAGCTCATGTAGCCCCTGGTAGGTTGTCCTGGGCCTGTACATTCTTCTCCGTCTCCTCACTGTGGGTTGCTCAGCAGCATTCGGATTGTCACCACCCTCAGCATGTTGCATATGTCACTTTATAACAGCAATGGCAGCCCCTAACATTTCTTTGTCTCAGTAAAGCTTTTTCAGTTTTCACTTCTATTAGCTTACTGCAGTGTTGTAGTGTCTCTGAGAAAAACATAGTGGAAAGTTGTTTGCAGAGTTTTAAGTGCAGGGCTGGGCTGGGCTAGTGTACTGCCTGTGTAATTGGCTGATTCTGATTGTTTTCACCTGCTAGCTCTACTACTTTTCCTTGGTTAACTTCCTACTATTTGCTGTGCTTCCTTTTCCCTTTCTGTTTCCACAGGGGGCAGTGGCGCACAAACAAGTGCAAACATGTGCACACCAGCTCACATACATGCACACATGCTTACACGGCCTAACACTTGCTGACTCTGGCTTAAACACACGCACACAGGCGCACACGGGCGTACACAGTCTTACTTGGTTTTACAGGCATGCCCACGCATGCATACAAGGTGCAGGCACTTCTACAAGAAACTTTACTGTTGTCCATGGCATACACCTTCTATTTCTTGCCTTAAGCTGGGGTACCTGTTGACACGCCTCTTCCAGTGATGGGTAACTGACAGCAAACACATGCCACTCTGCTACAATGAGCTTACATTCTTTAATACATACCCCCCTCATGATGTCACCTATCTTCTACTCTGATACTCCCCTTATCCTACTCTTACACTCCACGGACTTTGCTCATTTGCCATGTGAAATTGGGATTCACTATCCTTACCCTCATTTGTATGAGATTGCCTACTAATGCTTGGTTACATCTCTTAGACTGAGCTTCCCCCCTTAGCAACCTCTACTCAGTAGCCATGTTGTCTTCAGCCTGCCATTCACTTGCATGGCTAATGTATATTTATCATAAAATGCCTATTTTTGGCTTTTATATATTTTTGGGGGTTTTTTACAGTGCAGCGCGTTTGTGCGACGCTGCACTATGCTTAAACTTTGGAGATCGAGGTAAAAAAATTATTAATTTTTTTTTTTGCAAAGGGTAGAATTGCCAATGGCCATATATTTGGTCATTGGCATGCTTCCTCAACTGGATGCATCCTTTATTTGTAGCTGTCACGGCTCCGTTTTGCTATATGCAGAACGGTACTCAGTTGACAACCGAGTACATTTCTGCACATAACACTACTCTTACTCGCACAGGTTAGGGTTTCCTGGATCGCAAAGTTACCTCATTTGCATAACTTTCTGCAGCAAATGAGGTAATTTGCATATCCTAGCTCTATCGTGTAAGAGGAGTTTTAGGAGCTCTCTTGCACGCCCCTGCCGGCTGTTCCTGGATCGCTCGGCAGACATGTTGGCTGCATGGAGTCTTACTCTACTCTTAGACTCCGTGCAAGCCTTCGTGAATCCGGCCCTTAATCTTTTTGCTCTGACCTTTGCAGATTTTTAGATTTTCTGCTAGATCTTTGTGGATTACAGTATATAATTAATGCCAGATATTGCAGTTCCATACTTACTATTGTTCGGGTTTTGCAAGCTCTCGCTCCATTTATTGGTTTTTATTTACATATTTTTTTATATTTTTCATTAAATTTTGGTTTTAACAGTTTCTCAGCTGTGAAGGTACACTCAAGCTTGTTTTTTATTGTTCAAAAAATGGGTGTAGATCAAAACCTTGTTTTATTAATTTTTAATGTGAATCAGAGTAACATTTAAAAACTGACCCCAGTTTTGGGCCATTGCTTCCCACTAATTTTTTTTACTTTTTCACTGATACTTGACAAACAGGTTGAGAGGTATGGCCATGTGTGAATGAGTCTGCATATATCCTGCAACAGACTAATATGTTTTCTCATGTTAGTTTCCTTCCTTGTGTCTGATGAGTAATAAGATGGGATCTGATTCCACAGTTATCCCTGAATTGAAAATAATGGATAACTACAGAATGAATGTCTAAATAAATATATTATTATAATGATGATTATTATTTTTTTAAAACAAATTAGAGTTACTTTGCTGAGAATATTTTATAACATCATCTGTTAATATTTGATTTAGCTGCTTAATGCTTGAACATCAAGTATAGCATGAAAATACATCATGCCCTCTCACCTAAAACATGGTTTACACACATTATATTGTTGTTGCTGTACTCATTAAGCCAACACTGTTTTTTCTTTATATGCTAAAGCAATAATTCTTTTTTAAAACATTCCGTGGGATTTATTTTTAATTGTGTGTGCTTCATGCTAAGCCTTCAAACCAAGAACCAAGATGGCAAAATGGAAACTTGACACTGCACTTTAATGTACAAGAAATAAAAAGTAGTTAAGCGCTTTCATCCCAAATGGGACTTCATCAGTTCTGATGAAGTGCCATTTGGGATGAAAGCGCTTAACTACTTTTTATTTTTTGTACAGTAAAGTGCAGTGTCAAGTTTCCATTTTGCCTTCTTGGTTCTTGGTTTGAAGTGTATTGGTGTGTCCAGTTCACGTATTTTCTTCACACTGAGTCTGCATGATTTAAGCATGTTAGTGTGATGGGCAGCAGTACTAATTGAATATGCATGTTGCTTATCATGCATGCACATTTGCAAGCAGCTTTTTTGGCCAGCAGTAGTATTCACAGTCATGGAAAAATGCTTGATAGCATGAGCACAGAAGGTAAACAAAACAGCTATCCTATAGGCAAACATAATATATAAGTGCATACTGTAGCCCAGAAATATTAAGGGCAAGTACAGTCAAAGAATTTTGTAGGTGGGAAAGTGAAATGGGGGAATTGTACAGAAATAAAATTGGTTGCACTGAATAATTAAATAAGAGGGGAGGGGAAATGGGTAAAGTGCATATATATTCCACAGGGAAATGTGCTGAAGTGTCAAAGAAACATTGTCAACATAAATCCTGCCATATGATGTAATGATAATTAATGTCAATGACAACACTTGCATTATGTGTCATAGGGATATAACGGTGCAGTGTAACAAAGGGAAGTTAAAATGTGATATACATGTTATGAAAATGCTGAGTTGAGATAACAGTTATCAAGGACAGAAAGTACAATATGGGCTGAATGCATATACTGCAGTTATTGCATATGAAATGTATATACAGGGAAATAATGTATACAAGCCAACACCACTGCTGTATTCTCCACTTCAGCATGTATACAAAAAAAAAAAAATGAACCTTGCAGCTGTAATGTCTTGCACATCAGAAATGGACATATTTTTGCAATAATGTCAGTGCCAATCATAGAAATGAGGTTTGGTAACAAACCAATTTGTCCAGTGACATCTTCAAGTTGGTACTAGGTAGAATTAGTGTTGGGAATTAAGAGTGTAGGGGAAGTAGAGTAGTGGGAGGGATGAAAGGGTTAAACAGGTATGTGGGATGATTAGGAAAAAATGAGGTAAGGGTAGGGAGGGGCTTAATGAGTTTTATGCAAGTGTAATTGGGTAAGAAATCACATTTTGGAGTGAACGTGCTAGTGAAAGCAGCACGTCCAAGATGATATGTAGGTACTAGATTTAGCAGTTAGGCCTTGGGTCAATAGTGGTGGCAGTGTGGAGATATTTGTGGGTATATAGGGCTTGTAAATATATCTATCTATCTATACACACACACACACACACACACACACACAAACACACACACATATATATATAGTTACACTTCATAATCTCGAGTTACTGAAATCCCGAATTTCAGTAACCCGAGACCATGAAGGCAAAAACCAGAATGCCAAAAGTGCATTAGCGTGAATTCAAATATCTTGAATCTGCGCTCATGCATTTCCGGTACATTGCATGTAGTGCTATGGTGCTTGAGATTGCAGATGAGTGAGTATTTGTGTATGTTTTTATATGTCGTATGTGTTGGTCAGGGTATAGAGGTGTAAGTGTGAGTGTGAGTGTTGGATTTGTTGGTGTTTGTGTATGTGTGATGTGTATTTGTGTGCGAACGAGTGGAGGATGGTGTGGTGTGAGTATTTTTTTTTTATGTTATGTGCGACCTCAGAGTTGGTATATATAAGTAGGGGGGTGTGGAGTGCAGGGGGACTTTCCCCTCTGCTTATATGTAGTGTAGCTTTGTGCGGTCTGTGCGCTGTGGGTGGAATGGTGTATGTGTTATGTGGTGTATGGTGTATGTATGTTTGTGATTGTGTGATTCAGGATTGTGGATTTTGGTATTGTGAATGGTTCGATTTTATAGTCTCTGGTTACTGAAATTTGGGATTTTAGTAATTTGAGATTATGAAGTGAAACTATATATATATATATATATATATATATATATATATATATATATATATATATATACATACAATTTATTTTGTTTTCCTAGTTATTCTCTGAGTTATGGTATTGATTACTGTCTGTCTGGTTAAAATCATTAGTATAAGTAGCAATGCCCAGAATAACAGGAAGGTATTATGAAGTGATGCGATGTTTTGCACTCATTTGTCCAAATCAGTTTATTAGTTGATGTCAGGGCTTTTCTGGAAAGTGGTTATGGTCTTATACATTTTAGTGATTGTATAGTTGCAAGGGGAGACCTTGAGTAGCAATGCCAAGAATAACAGGAAGGCATTATGAAGTGATGCAATGTTTCGCACTCATTTGTCCAAATCAGTTAATTAGTTGGTGTGAGGGCTTTTCTGGAAAGTGGTTATGGTCTTATACATTTTAGCGATTGTATAGTTGCAAGGGGAGACCTTTTGGGTTTACAGCCATTGTGAGTTTCCTGGGTGGCATGACCATTGTATTGGTTGTTGTTTTTTTATTTTTTTTTTGTGATTCCAGCTGCTGGTTACTGCATTAAAAGGTAGGGGTAGATTTCAGTTAGTTGCTAGTTGTTTTGGCAGCTTGTAGATATAGTTAGTGTATTATTTACATGTTGGTAAGGGGTAAGTGGCAGGATAACATTAATAGGAACCTAATACATGTACATGGATTGTAGCATTAGGCTGTCCATTAGATATAGTTTGAAGCGGTAAGGGGAGATTTTTGGTTGGTAGTTCTGGCAGTTGGTAGGTATAATTTGAGGTCATTTTGTGTAGTTGTGATTGTGGGTGGATAAGGGTGGTTCAGAGGTTATGTGTTGGCAATATGGCCACTGTGTTTACTTTGTTTTGTGCAGCTTTCTATTATTTGCTTGCAGAAGATGCTGGATTGATTGCTTTGGGGCTATTCACTCATCGGTGCTTTGGGTAGTCTCTTTAGAGTGAAGTTTCTGCATGGGGTCTTTTTTAGCAGGATTACGGCACTTAAATTGTTATGTGGTAGTAAGCGTTGTTGAGGAGGAGCAGTGATGGCAGTGCCTTCCAGCTTGGATGGTATACAAATGGTGGAGCTCTGTTTAGCAGGCTGTGAGATTGTTGCAAGAAATGGGTGGTTACCGCACAGGTGCGTTATGGTGTTGATGGCTGTGGGGGGGGGGGGTATTGTGTGACTGTGTGATGTTACATTTTGAGCCAGTTTTTTGGTCCATATTTGTGTATATATCTTAAAAAAAAAAAAAAAAAACAGAAAAGAAAGAGCAAAGGGAGAAAGCACCTTTTTGCTGAAAAATGGTTCAGAGGTGCATGTGCGAATATTACGACCATGCCATTCAGCTGTCCAGTTTTTTGCCTGGTAATGTTACCTTCTACATTAACAATTTAGTGGGTTTTGGCAAAGAGTACGGGATAAAAGTCACTAAATAATGACAGACATTTGAGGTTCAGAGCTCCTATTCTTGAGGTCCAGATCAGACCCTGTGTTTTAAAAAGTGGTGGTTTTGGCATATCATTGAGGATAAAAGTCACTAAATAATGACAGACATTTGAGCTACAGACTTCCCATTCTTCAGGTCCGGATTGAACCCTGTGTTCTAAGGCATGGAGCTTAATCATTTCAGCATAGTGTTTTGCTGTCCATTTCTTTCCCTGTACTGCAGGTTAGCATGGATTTGGATACTGTCTGGTGGAAATAGAGGATGATAGTGTGGTGGTCAACAGCTTTAAAACATGTGTATGTCACCTTTTATTTCTTTGTAGCTTGCTGTTTCTGTTAAATTGGTGGTATTCTAGTTGGAGGGGGATATGCTTTGCTGGCAAAAATCAATCAATCAATTAATCAATCAATCAATCAATAAACGGTGTGAATGGTAGAGTGCTGAGTGGCTTTGAATGGTCGAGTGCTTTGAGGTAATGCGTGTGGTTTACAGTGATGTCCATACCCAAAAGTTTGACTCATATTTTCATCTGTGTGTCATAAGATTGGGTTTTCTGGAAAATTAGTGGCAAATCATTTAAGACTTAGGTTAGCAAATAATGACAGGCATTGTAGGATACTTGAATTACACTATTACCTCCTTGTAGGGGATTGTCTTTGCATCATCTATCTAAAACACCTGGCATAAGGGTTTATTTTGCCAGAGATAGGTTGGCATTATGGTTAAGATATTTGCCTTACAGACACAAAGTGCAGGGTTTGATTCTTCCATGGCTAAATTGGGTAGGTTTAAAATAGCTGCCAAGGGCAGTTAGTTCAGTACTAATTTATGAACCTATGCCCAGGCTTCTTCTAACTGCAGCATCTGAAACCTTTATTACAATACTTTTTTGATGGGGGGGGGTTTGCTGGGACCCCGTGACTCCCCTTTGGTTTAGGGCTTTTGTTCTACTCTTATTTATACCTTTGCTCACGGTTTTTGCTCTAAGAGGTTGAAAGGTATGGTTTGCATGCACTTGTATGACTAGTTGCAGTAAGCGGACATTAATGTTGTCCAGAAGTGGAAGAATGGACAGAATTTTACTTCATAATTTAGGTCCATTCTTCAAACTTTGCAGGCTTCTCAATGTTGAGTCCCCAGACCTGATAGCTAGCTTAATACAGAGGGTAAGAGGTAGATAGAGTGATAATGTTGCCTCAAAGACATAAGGTAAAGGACTTCATTCCCATCACTGGACAGGAGTCATTGGGGGGGGGGGTCATAGAGCCTGTATGTATGAAGAGGCAGAATTGGTAAGCATAACACCTTTAGGAACACCGTCATTTATAATGTGAAACAAATGGGCAAAAGGTGGAACCTTTTTAATGGCTCATTAACAACTTTGAGTAGAAGGCTCATAGGACAGCTAATAGGTGATTTTATTTACAAAATTGGCCTTTTAATTAAATAATGATTTAGTTTGAGCATGCACTGTTATGACCATAAAAGAGGAATGTTCCTTAGGATGTGGTACACTTGAGAGGTATGAGTTTTATGGAGGTATTTCACTTGGTGTTTTAGGCATCTTAACTATCATTGCTGTGTGCATGTTGCATTAGGGACATTTATAGAGCAAAGCAGCCAAGGTTGCACTCTCTTGGGGATGAGGGTTGTGGGCCAGTGTAGTGGCTATGCAGTTGATGAACAGGGTAGGACCTTGGCAGTGCTTACTGTGTCAATAAGAAGTTGGTTATGTGTGTGCTAAGAGTTTACAGTTTTACTTTTTTTTTGCAGGTGGGAAGCGCAGGATGGGCATTGGTCAGAGACCAGAAGGAAGCAGGCTCAAAAGGTGATGGAGGCTGTTACAGTAGATGTCCTAGTCACTAGAATGGTGTGCAAAGAGGTCACAGATGGGGGAGTGCAGAGTGTGCAACAGTCAGTGGCCTAAAGAAAGTGGATTTGAAAGGTAATGGATTCTGCTGAGGTGGAGATCAGGTTGCTGGAGTGGTGAACAATAAGGTTGCAGGTAATCTTACTTTATTTGGTACTCATTGAGGCACACCAGAGTTGGTGCAGTTGGGGTAGTGTAGGGGCAAGTGAGGAAGCGGTATGTTGGGGCAAGGTAGGGTAGGGTTGGGGATTGTTTCTGTGGAGTATGGGATTCCCACTGGTAGGGGTGGAGTTACAAGAATCACAGGATCATAGAAAGTTGCTAAGCTAATGGCGCTAGGACTCTTACAACCTAGCCAAATTCAACCCTTATTTTACGAGCAGCACCTAGGGACATGGGTTGATACCCTGGGGGGAATTTACGGTTATCCATCCATTTGTTCAAATTGTGTTTGAAGAGGGCCAATGAGGTGTTCTGTTTGACATGAAGTGGGAGCTTGTTCCAAAGGTATGGTATCTTCTGGGATACAAATCTGTCCTTCAAACAGGTTCTAATAATGTCACATAACAGGTGAAGGTCATTAGTGTGAGTACCACTTGTACCATTTGACTTGTGCATAGGGATGATAGCAGGTGGTTTAGTATATGTATCACTGTTAAGAGTAGGTAGGGTTTGATGGAGCATTCTAGGTATGCGGATGTTTTGAGGATATGTGAGGAACTGTGTGCCTTATTGGCTATGCAGAAGTTAGAAGGCTTAAGCAAGGCATTGTTTTGGGACTCCTTGCAGATGTAGACCACATTTTAATTCTTTACCAGATGCAAAGGTAACACATGGGAGGAAAGCTTTGAGGGGAAGGCAGTGGGTTAAAGCTGTTGTTCAGCTTCTTGGGCTACCGGTGTTGCATGTCAGCCAGTTTACTTGGGTCATTTTGGGGGAGGGGTTTATAAGTTGGTGTATTGTTTTTACCATTGTGGTGTCTGTTGGAGCATTTTGGTGGGATGGCCTTTTGGTAGATGGTTAGGGTTGTTCATGGGGATTTGCATTTGCTGACAAATGTAACAGGAGGTGTTAGGGTAGGGGGGGCATAATACGGGAGAGTTGGTTTGTGGCTTGTTGGGTAAGGTATTGCCAGATTGGTTAAATTTGTGTTGTAGCTCCCTGTGGGAAGGAGTTTGGTGGGAAATTTTTAGTTATTTGTCCGACTTGGGAACAAGGTATGGCAGTTCAGTTGGTCAAGGAGCATTTAGCTGTGAGTAGTATAGTTGCACAGGAGACAAGGCCTTGTGAATTGTGAACTTGCTAAATCTTGGTCGGTGGTTCATTGGTTTGAAGGGTTGGGTTAGGTTTGATAATGTGAAGATTGACAGACATGGGCTATTGATAAGATAGGTTTTGTTGTTAGGGTTGGCATTGGTAAATGAAGGTTCATTGGGCTACAGTTCATGTGGCATTTATTTTATGGATGTATTGAAGTCAATCAGAGGGTGGCTTATTGGTCTGTAAAGGCTGTGATGGTCATTAAATGTGTTCTTGCTTATAATGGATAGTTGGTGTGATGGCAGGACTGCTATTAAATTGATTTTGGAAAGAAATCTCATTTTGGACGTTATTGTATACATTGGACATTAAAATAGGGCTGCAGTTAGGCATGATGGTATGCAATTGCCCTTGCATGGTTTTGTGTGGCATTGTGTTTTGTGTTCTGGTGGTATATTTTACAGGTAGTGACCTGGGAATCATTACAAAGCTACTATTGGTAGTTAGGATAAATGAGAATTTAGTTAATATACAGAGGTTATACAAGGTTATGGTTATTACTTTAGCACTGGAGAGGGATCATTGGTTTATTTCAGCCATTCAGGCAATTGGCTGCTTTGGGTATTTATATGATAGGGCTTTGGGAGGGTGATGACAGGGATACAGTTTAGTTTAGAGAGGATGGAGTACACTAAATGATGTTTGTCTTACTCCTTTTAATGTGTGGTTAGATTGTGGAAAGTTTTGGTAGAAGAGACGGGGAACATTCTGGTCAGGCTGGTGGGTGGAGAAGATGAGCAGGCTTAACCTATTCTGTTCCCCCTCTGGTGTTGGATGTTCACTTCAATGAGTTGGGAAAGGAAAGTGAGCAGTTGGAGACTGCTTGATAAGCAAAGTAAGTGCGCAAAATAAGGACACTGCTTATTTGGCCGGATATTTAATTCAATAAGTGGCAAAGGAAGTGAGCGATGGGACACTGCTTCATAAATAAATAAGCGAGTGGATGTAAGGATGCTGCTTATTTTGGTTGGATGTTTAATTCAATAAAAGGTAAAAGAAGTGAGCAATAAGATGCTGCTTCATAAGTAAAATAAGCAAGCGGAGGTAAGGATGCTACTTACTAGGTCAGAGAGAGTGAGATCACGCTGCCTAGTTAAGAGTTATATGGATGTTTATGCTGTGATTAATATCAGTTATATGGATGTTTAAGCTGTGATTAAATAATATTGGTTAATAAAGTTATGTTTATGGATGTTTAACAAAAGGTCATAAAATGTCATTCGGTGTGATGTGTGTTTATTGAAGGGGACCAGGGCAAATGAGGTTTGGTAACAACCAAATTTGTCCATGGACATCTTCAGGTGGGGATTAGGTAGAATTAGTAGTGGGAAGTAAGAGGGTAGGGGAAGTAGGGTAGTGGAGGAATGAGAGGTTAAATGGGAAGGTAGATGATTAGGAGGAAATGAGGTAAGGGTAGGGAGGGGCTTAATGGGCTTTATGCAAGTGTAACTGGGTAAGGAATCACATTTTGGAGTGAACTTGTTACCCACCTTCCCTCCCTTTTTTGTGGAACAGTGGGTGATTGTGGTTATGTTATAAGTTTGGGTGGGGCAGAGAAGAGGGGCAGGCTTGCACTATTCTGTTCCCCCTCTGTTGTTGGATGTTCATTTCAATGAGTTGGGAAAGGAAAGTGAGCAGTTGGATGCTGCTTGATAAGTAAAATAAGTAAGTGGAGGTAAGGACGGTGCTTACTGGGTCAGGGTGAGCGAGGTCATGCTGCTCTAGTTATCCGTTATATGGATGTTTGTTCTGTGATTAATGTCAGTTATATGGATGTTTATGTTGTGATTAAATTATATTGGTTAATAGTTATATTTATGGAAGTTTAATAAAAGACCATCAAACGTCATTTGGTATGATGTGTGTTTATTGAAGAGGACTGGGACAAAAGAGGTTTATTACCTATGAATGTAATAGACAAGTGAGTGTTGTATAGTCATGCAAATGATAAATGGTAATATAATAGCAATTAACATACATAACTGACAAATGACAGCAGAGATCGGATGACATTTCATGATTTCATGTTTTACATTGGTACTTTGCAAGCATCTCAAACATAATTATACTGGGCAGGCTCACATGAAATTACAGGGAAAAATAACATGACAGAAATTATAAAGAACCAACACACAAGAAAGTGTTGGGGCAGAGGACTAATCACAGTTGCTGATTATCTGGCAGCAAGCTATACAGTAATAAATGTTTTATGGAAGCCCTCATTTGCTGTTAAGGTATATAGTGTGATAAAAACAATTTCAGTTATAAAGCAAGGTCTGGATGAACACATGCAATACAGAGCATAATTATTTTGGAAATAGGTGATGCCTGTGAGCAATGAATGACATAATAAACAATTTCATCACATCATTTTTGAACATATGCCAAGACAGATTTCAGAAAGATGCATTACCAATCATGGATGCCACAGAAATACACATATTGGTTGTGTCATGAAGAACACACTTGAAGGGTTTACAGCACTTTCCTATCATAAGGGGTATGGATGTCCTACCTTGTAGGACAGCACCCTGAAAAAGGTAGCCCTCTGACTGTGCATAACTATTGTTTGTGTGTAAGCCACTGCTGACTAACACTGTTTATTCATATATTTTACATTTGTTTACTGGGAGTGCCCAACTGGGCTATAAGCCCATTTTCAGTGGAGATCCTGGGAGAAAAGCTCCATACAGAAAAAATGTGTAAGAGGTAACAACATAACATTCATGACTACATAGGACAATATTACAAAAAACAACTGATGCATCAAAATGCAATTAGATTTACAAGATACATAGGCCAACAATGTGAGCACCTTCCAATAACTGCAGACTAGGTAGGTACAAAGTATAATTTAACAGTTAGATTTACTAATTCTTAAAGTTATGCAAGGAACAGTTATGGATAGAGTTCATGGAGTTAGAAGAATCTCTTTGGTTGTTGTCTGACATATTTTATTAGATTCAAACATCTGCCTAAGATACTAGACCTCACTATTGACTGCATGTGCCACAGAAGATAGCAATGGAGGCTGTTACAAATAACTGAAATCAATGTGTGCAGTAAGAGAAGAGATACAGATACAATATGAACAATCTGATTTAGTCAGAATGCTGAAAAGGATCTGCACATGTTAATGTCCACGCAACAGTAAGCACTAGTATATCAATGCTTCTTTCCCAAGGAAGTTGTTTCCATCATGTAGTGCACACACTGTCTCAGAACTGAATTATATTCTATCTCTGTAGGTATGCTATATAATCCAGTACTTAATGCACATGCCACTGGAGAACTCACAGCACAATATGCTCTGAGGAACCATTTCACTGTCATGCAATTACAACCTGTGATGATATATAATTGCCCAACATAAAAATGGATAACAGTAAATAGATGCAATGGTGTGTAAGTAACAAATGTTGCCCTTTTCAGGAATTGAACAGCATGCTGTGTGACTCTACTGACTAATGGCATGTGGATGAACCACAAGCATTACAGTAGAAGTGTGAGACTCTACCTATAATAACGTATTTCATCATGTGTGTGTGTGATATACACAATCTCTTTGGGATAAAAGGGGTGGTGGAGGCCTCTCCTGCTGTAAATGGAGACATTATAACTGTGGCGGATGCATTAATTACAGTATAAGGCTGCACAATGCTAACAGCCTCTAAATGTAGATGTTGAACACCAGAACACTTGGCAACAGAGAATACATGATATTGTAGAGAATGAATGCACCACGATACAAGTGTCACTGCAGTTATGCGATATTGTACCATGTTATTTCTGCAAGGGATACATGTGTCTGTAATTGCTGTGCTGAGGCAACAACATACAGAATATCATCTCATTCCTTCATGCCAGAGGATAACACTGCATATGTTATGTAAGAAAAATGTAACCCCATGTCATTTTTACTCTGAATAAAAGCATTGCTATGTGTAAAATTATCATAGCTTTTTTGTAAGCAGAATCAACATCAATACATGTACACAGTAGATGTATTTGATGATGCTGTTAATTACACATATAGTTAAAATAAAACTGACACAACATAGTCTGAGCAGTAGTGGTTAGATATAAACTAAGATCACCAGCTACAGATTAATGGCTGAACCGCAAGTGCAACACATGCTGTGGTACAACTGCTGCAGTGCACAGTTTAATGGATCACATGGCCACTGTTTATTAGCTATATGCTTATGCTGAAAAGTGGTCTAAGGGCACAATAACAATGTGCAGCTATGCATCATGCATGTATTTTAAGAAGAGTCCACATACCATGAGGGTGAAAGACACACTCACAACTGGCCTCAAAATTCCTACCTATGTAGTTACACACACTCGCTTCATAAGCCCTGCCTATGTAGTTACATAATGTATAAAGCACAGCATCAAAGTCACACAGCACAGGAGAATTCATACTCCAGCTGTGAGATACTACAGTTATGGAAACATTATGCAATCATTGTGTGGCCAAAAAGGAGGTATTTAACCTGGGGATGCCAGGATCTGCTAGTATAACACAGTGCCAGTGTAAATGCATAAATATATCTCATATGTGTGAGTGTACATAAAGGTGGCTGTGAGGTAATCAATGGTATATGACAGTAATCGTAGTCACACTATTTAAGCATATATAAACTCAAATCACCTACTTGTCTAGTTGTGCAATTTGTACTGCACATTATCAGCAGCCAGCACCACATGAGAATTCTATGTATGTATGAGTGAGACATGCAGCATGCATGAAGGGATGACATCAGCACTGCATTACCAAGGAGATGTGTGTGGTAAAATGACTTTTACAGTCATCCGGGGTTGTAAATGTTGCCACTGCAAATGTGTGTTAGCCAATCCTGAATTCATTTACAGTCTCTCTCTTCTACATACACACACACACTCGCACACACACACGTACACACACGCACACACACACACACACACACACACACACACACACACACACACACACACTCATAGAAGTTAATCACTGCTGTATTTGGACCTTCTACCAATCCATTTACACATTCTACAGAACAGTGTAAGAAATGTAAGCACCATAGGAGAAGTCTAACTTTTAAAGTGTGATAGTGCATTTTAGAAAGAATAACATCATCAGTGTGTTACACAAGAAAAGTGGTTGTGAAAGGTGGAAAAGGAGATATTGGATTCATCGGACAGTTTAAAATGTTTCTCCAGAGTAGAAATGACTGAGCACAGCTGTATTGGAGGATATACTCACCTGACTCTATACCCCCTACACACGTTCCCTACATTGAGCCTTGAGCCTCCTACATATCTAGTTATACTGTCTGTAGAGAACAGTATTAGTAGCAAGTGCCTGTAAAAGAAGTCTGACTATTAAGGGGAGTAACTGCAATGTTGACATGATGACCTCATTAGGGTGCTGCAGAGAGTTTGCTTCTGTAAAAACAGGATAGGGGAGCTGTGTGCAAAGTTAAATGCATTCTCCTTATGGGAAGATGATACAAAAGTGTTAACACACATACGTTTCTTATGACCTCCTGCCTACCTAATTAGAAACTCTAGAGAACACAGTATTTATTGCAAGTACCACAGGAAAAGTCTGACTCTTAATGGTACACACACACACACATTTCACAACTTGAGTATCAAATATCCTGCCTATCTAGTTACACAGTCTAGAGAGTACAATATTAGTCACAAGTACCACAGGAGAAGTCAGAGTTTAAGAATATGAGGAAAGCATATTTGTACTTGTTGAAAATCATCTGTTAGAAACAAATGGTGCTGTGCATCACAGGTCTTGTAATAAATGCATGTTTGTGTGTGTGTGTGTGTGTGTGTGTGTGTGTGTGTGTGTGTGTGTGTGCGCGCGCGCACAGGACAAAGTAACAGCACTGTGATTGTCTCATGTAAATATATACATCTCTACTAAAATTTAGGCATTGTCCTCCATGTATTTATTTAACATTTGTTTACTGTGAAAGTCCAACTTGATAGGGCACATTTTCAGAGGAGGCCCAGGGAGAAAGGCTCCAGACACATGTGTTTTAAATGTGGGGGGAAACAAGACCACTCAGAGGAAACCCAAGTGAATGCAGGGAGGATATGCACACTCCAAACAGAAGACACTACAGTCAATAATTGAACGAGAGAGCCTCTAGCTGTTAGGTGACAATGCTAACTTCTGCACCACTGTGCTGTCCATATGCAATGTGTTACTATGAGGGTAATGTAACTTTTTTACTGTATGGCATACCAAAGAAATTCACAGTTTTAAATCACTGGATTATCAATCAAACTTTTCTGTCACTTCATTCTGGGATGATTTCACACTTGTCTTGTCTTATACTTGCAGTGTGCATTGAAAAGACAAAGAGACAACTCCTACATAGGACAGTTCACTGCAGAATACCATTGATTGGTTATAGGTGACTATTTTAATCAAAATTATAACACCGTTGCAAGTGTAACCATTGGAGAGCAGACAACATACATCAAGTGATTAAATTAATCAAGAGCACTTGTTTGACAAAATTAATTCAGCCATAAAAACATACAACATAAAAAAAAATAATTGAGTGCAGTGCTGCCATGCTGAATTTCACTGTTGATAGCAAAGTATTAGACTGTGTATAATTATATCTTGAAGTGTAGACCTTAGAATGGACATTAGTAGTACTGTATGTTGCTTTCAGCCTACTTTTGCACCAATATCTGTTCAAGACAGGGTTCACAATAGGGAACAAGCACATTCATATAGCAGCAGGAGAATAGTGTGTTAAAGAAAGGTGCATCCAACATTTACAGTCACAGGAGTGAGACAAACCATTCTGAAACATTTTTCATCCATCTGGATTCCAGGCTTTAAAGCATTCCAAGAAAAACATTTATACCTGAGTATTATCTATGCATACCACATAGAAATTCATACTTTAGTTAGTTAACATATGACAGCAGATTTCAGGAAATGTGAATGAATGTATGTATTTATCTTCAGTACCCTATTGAACACTGTAATCTGTATATCCAGCTCTTCAACATGTTGAAAAGTATATTAAACTGAATAAGCATAGCTAAGCATAATGGTGCAAACCATAACAGAGAAATGTGGCCATAAGCTGTGTACTTCCATTTAACCTTAGTTACATTTGCTGTCCCACACCAGGCATTGCACAAATGCAGAGATGGAAAAAGAATGATACAGAAGGGAGAAGGTATATTGGTAGATGAGTGAGATGGAGGTAGGGACAAAGTAGCTTATGACAGAAGAAGGATAATGGTGGCTCATAAGAATATGTAGCCAACAGGTATACATAAAATAGTGTACCAAAAACAGTCAGTAACAGTTAATGACTGGATTAGAACCCTTGAAAGTAGACAAAAGTCTATCTATACATGCAAACATTATTTCATAATACCATAAAGAAATTACTACTACAAAATGTTTAAATAACACAATCAAAGCACAGTGACTATTTATTGAAACAGAATGGGTGAACAGAGAGAAATAAAAACAGATACAGAGAGAAAAAGCAACAATATATTTTGTGGAACATGTAAGGACATCTGTATGTTATGTTACTTACTAAACCGTAATTAATTTGTCATGCATTATACAATAAAGTGCGTGTTATAAGGAGAAATAAGGGGTAGGACAGTTCCACAATTATGAACACATAAACAGGATATGTTTGGTGTAATAACCTTCCCTGTTGGGGCTGCAATGGTTTTGCAAATGGTGTCTTGCTGCACTATTCAAATTGCATGTTAATGAAACATCTTATATAGAGAGAAATACAGATGTTTTCAGTTAAATATATGATAGCAATAAGAAGAGTCATGAATTAATAATTTAGCCTTCAGCTGTAATGAATCCCATGAAACTAAAAATATCAGTCTACAAACAGGGTAACTATCTCAACATGCCACATAGGAACTCCTACTTTATTATACCTGCAGCAGTACAACTGTTTCATTAACTGTTTCACAATACTGCCTTTAGCTTGACTTTATTCTGTATTCCAATAGCAGAACAGATTTAAGTATATCTGTGTAAAAACAACCAGATGACTATGGATTAAACTGAAATCATTAGCATTTGCAATAAGAAGTTAAACAGCATTCACCATTACTCAGCATTGTTGAACTATGCCAATCTCCACACATATGCTGAGGACATAAAGAGAAGCCGTTTCTATGGGACATTTTTGGCCATGTGCATTTTAGGTGTATCTATTTTTGACCAGATAATACATGTGAAAAAGGGTTGGATAGGACAGTGGTGAAAATAAGGTTGGCAAAGGGATGACATGACACAGGAAAAAAATATGCCATTTGTAGGAGGATTATGGGAGAATACCATAGCTATCCACTACTTCACAACAAAAATATACAATTATACATACAAGTTCATGACTTTGGAGTGTCACCACACCAGTGATAAGTGACAACAGAATAATGTTGTATGTCCAACTGGACCAAATCAAGTGTGTCAACAAGACACATAGGTGAAGTGGAGAGCTACGTATGGGGTGTAAATGTTTTGTGGAACAGATGCCTTTTTTTCTAATTTTTATTTCTATTTATTTTTGGGGGGGGGGAGATAAGGATGTCAAGGAAGGTACTTAGGAATGATATCAGATAAGTAAGGTAGGTTGGGAACCATGCACAGACATACGGGGCATACAAGACTGACAGGGAAGGTGATGAGACAAAAGGTTGGGAGACACCATCATTGGGATTGGTAGTGGACATCAGAGGAGTGCTCATGTCCAGCTTGAGATCACTGAGAATCTAGTCCTTTCCCTCAGAACTGTCATTAATGCCTCCTGTATCAGATGGCTGAGTTAGTGCTGGATGTGGCATCACTTTAGTAATCTGATGCAAGACCTTTTAAACCTTGTTAATACATGCACTGAGGCCCCTCTTAATGATATCTTCCACCAACTCTGTCATCTCCTGCAAGATGACAAAATCACCATCCCTACTTGTACTGCTCCTGGAATGTACCACTATATCAGCAGTTGGGCAGAGCTATCTGATGCAGTTGTAGCAGGTAGTGCAGTGGTTGTGGAGGTAATGCTGACAGTCCCTCTTGGTGTCATTAATTGTCTTTGCAAAATCAACAAGTATATTTTTTAAGTTTTTACCACTTTTTTAACCATGATCATTCTATTCAAGAACCCTTCTTAAAAAATCACTGTTAGTACTATACATGGCAATAAAGGCATTCCTATAACCTTTGTTGTCACTGTTTCCATTTAAACTTCCATCAAAATGTATAAGATGGGCTCTTGATAAGAATTGGTCCATACTGAAGGAAATAAAAGAGGTAAAAACTTACTTAAAAAATATTCTTGATGATTTTTCAAAGGCAATTAATAACATTAAAAGGACATACATGGGGAAATGTGGAAGATGCTCATATTGCAAACATATATTTGAGGGTAAACATTTTTCTATTAATTCATATATATTTAAATTAGCAGGAAACTTTAATTGTGATATCACAGGTGTGGTTTATGTTGCTCTCTGTCAAAGGTGTCTGGGGTTCTACATAGGTAAAACTGAAAGGAAATTGAAGGAAAGGGTGTATGAAAAATAAAGAAACTAGTGCACTTTCAAAACATGTGCAAGAATTCCCTGGACACCATTTTAAGTTCAGCATACTTGAAAAAGTGACTCCAGGGGTGGGGTGTGGAGGGCTTGGTCCCTATTACTTGAAAAGAGGGAGCTGTATTGGCAGCTCCATTTTAATAATGGAAGTTTGCCAGGTTTAAATGACCAAACCTCAATTGCCTGCTTACTAAAACTAAAAGCATTATGTAGATAAAAAAGTTTTCACATCTATTTATGCATACATATACATATTTTTTATTATTTTTTATGTTTATGTATGGGATTACTATGTATGTGTGCACACAGGTTCATAATGGCGTTACACTATACTGTTAGAAAATGCATTTGTTATAAGGCTGTGTTTTTAAAGTACTTGTCCTTTTAAATGTAAGTTTTAAGAAGGGCTCAGCTCTCATGTGACCGTTTACTTTGTGTTTGAATTTTGTATATATAGCTTTGGCTAACAAAAGCTGTTTTATCTGAAGAAGTTTTAAAATATTATAACAAAAGTGGTAATCCAGTTTCTTTTTGGAATAAAGCTGTGTTTGGATTTATCCTGCTGCCTTTATATTGTTTTACAAAAGAGCTTTGTTAGGTTCCAGTATTCAACACTGAAATGCTTAATAGCAGGGCTTTTAATCCTTGCAGTCTGATAGGAGAAAGATGATAAAATGTGAGATATTCTGATGCTGATGCTACATAATGTTGAAATATTGTTGTACCAACTGGGAATTGAGCCCAAGGGATAAAGCGTGCAAAATTGAAACTTAGCTTAGTAACATTGTCACAGGAGAATTACCATTTTTTAAGCATGGAAATTAAAGACATATTAATTTCAGAATGAATGGAGATACACTTCAGGGAGGCCTATATGTGTGTGATTTTAATTAGTCCTGGGGATGTGTTCCTATGTAAAAATCAGTATTTCTGTTTATAAATATATTTCAGGATGGTGCAGTAGTATAGCTGCTAGCGCTGTTGCCCCACAGCAAGAGGTTCTCTGATTCGATTCTCAGCTGGGATGCCTTCTGTGTGGAGTCTGCATGTCCTCCTTGCATTCATGTGGGTTTCCTCTGGTTGCTCCAGTTTCCTCCCACATTCCAAGGACATGCAGTAAGTGGACTGGATACTCTAAATTGGCGCTAGGTGTGAGTGTGTGCATGTGAGTGTGTCGTGCACCCTCTGAGGAGGGTTGTGTCTTGCCACAGGGCAGGTTTGTGCTACAGTAGGCAGCCTAAACTAAATTGTTCACTTTTTCCTTTAGGCAGTGAATTGTGTTTCCAACTTTCTGAGCAGAGACCAAATGCAAAAGGCATTAAAGAAAAAAAACTGAAAGAGAAAATAAGTGGAAAGTAAAACTTAATTTAAGCATAGGTTATACCTAGCACTGACCAGAGGAAGAAGTGCATTATAGTGGCACACTCATCCTTCTCACATCTCCTTGAAACAGCAGAACATTAATTACTGGCACACATTATCAGGACTGTCTGCACTACTAAATAATGTTAAAGGAGACATACAACAGCTCACATGTTGGTTCCAAGACTGGGAATAGCTGATTTTCAGACAGCAGCACAATGATATCACAAAATGTATTCAGACCCCACCTCTTTAAATATATTACTTCACTGGATTTGAACCTGGCATCAGCTGTTTTATTTTTCTAAGCTTACTGCATCTCCACCTTGTACCACAGAGGAAGCTACACAACAGGTGTACTTTCTTCATTTAGAGCTCTACAGAGTGCTGATGACTGCTCAATGCCACCAGGCTGGTTTATACATTATAAGACAGCCTACACTAAATGTATCACTTTTTCCATTGTTAATGAACTGTGTTTGCATGCTCTTAGGCAGCATATAAATGCAGATTTAAAAAAATCACATACTGAGAATAAATAAAATGTGATCTATAAACATAATTTAAAAAATGTATCATGTGCCTTGTCTCAATTCACTTAATTTACATCTTGTGCTACAGAGACAGACATCAGTCAGGTGCATTCTCTGCAGTTGTTGGTATATAGAGTGCTGAGGGCTATGTACTGACATGAGGCATATATGGGTAACATAAGGCAGCCTAGCTAAATTTTCACTTCTTTTGTGCTGCCAAACGGTGAGCAAATGGAAAAGCCATTAGAAAAAATATATGTTAGACAAAAAGCTGACAGTAAATTCAATTCAATGAGTGGGTACACGTAGCCACAACCAGAACAAGAAGTGAATTCAAGTGAAACATTCATCCTTCTCACATCTCATTGTACATCAGAAATATACTTTGTGGAACACATTATCAGACTTGTAATTAATGACAAATAATGTGAAAGTGTACAGGCAACAGTTCACATTTTAGGAACACTGACAATAGTTGATCTTTAAACAACAACCACACAATGGTATCATTAAATGTGATTTAATATGTATTCAGATTGCCCTGTGTGAAATTAGCAGTTAACTGGCTTTGAACCATTCATCAGCTGTCCTTTTTCTCTAAGCTCACTGCTCGTATACCTTGTGCCACAGACAAAGTTACCTGATAGGCATATTTTCTTCAATTGTTAGACTCCAGAGTGCTGATGGTCATCCAATGATGCCATCCTGGTTTGCACAACATAAAGCAGACTAAACTATTTTTTTTTATTTTTCCCTTAATCCATGAAAGTTCATTTCATTCTGCCAAGTGGCATGCAAATGCAGAAGATAAATTTTTATCAAAAGCATTCACAAACATTGCTTTTATGAATCACAGCTTACATATAGCAATGAGCAGATCTACTTCTCCATTACACTGAGACATTCAGCCTTTTCACCTCTACTTGTCACATCATTACTATCCTATATGTTTCACAATTTCAGGACTTTAGCTGATACCAAGGAAATGGAACGTATGACAGGGAACTGCAGGAATGATTTTATTTTTCACAAGACACACACAATTAATATTAATATCATTTTAAATGACACATCTGTCACTTTTAGTCTGCAGTGACCATACTTGAGTTTTCCACCTCAGCACATTCACACACCAAAATGACTATCAAGATTTATTATGAGCTCCCTCAGTAAAATGATTAATGAAAATGTTTTGAACCTTGCATCACTTGTACCATTTCACAAAGCTCAATACAAGTATACATTATGCCACAGAGATAGGTGTGTGACAACTTGAATTTCTTCAACCAGTACTGCCCAGAGAGCTAAAGAAAGAACACCAATGCCAATATCAATTGATCTTTTAATGGCATTCCAAATTTAAATTATCAGTTTTTACCTTGAACAGTGAACTTTCAGTCATTGCTACTGACAGCTGCCAGTCAATGGAGTGCAATGCCAAATGGCACACAAAAGATCAAGGAAAAAAAGACACATTTTGAAGCAAGTACTGCAAATGTATATTGCTGATGTTTAATCAACTTTATCTTGAAACAGGAACCTGTACAGATTTGGACCATCACAATGGATATTAAGAACAATGCCTTAAGATTATTTATCATATTTTCCACAGACAAAGACATATATTAGCAAGGTGAAAATGTTTAAATGTACTCAAAATGTGACAGTGTATGAAATTACATAAAAAGTGCAGCAGAACCAAATTAAGAAAACTGCCCTTTCTCATTTGCCAGTAAATATTGAGATGATTAGGATATTACCAACAGTTATGATACTCATGTACTCATACAATATTAAACAAAGTGTGAAAACACTGCAGGTGCATAACTCTCATTCTTTATGGCACCCTATTCCCTTATCTGTGCTTTCCTAATAGCAAAGTTACCTCATTTTTATTATATATGTTATCCTTAATAATGATTAATGTACTCCCTTGAAAATGAAAACATTCTTAGTAAGAGGCAGTAACTGTTCTCAGTAAAACAGCACTTGAATATTAGGAAGGCTGCTCTCTTAACTCAAGTCAATTTGCTTTTATACTTTTTAGTAAGTCTCTTCTCCCTAACACATCCTCAGTAAGTGTGCATCAAAGAGAAGAGACTGGGGAACACATTGACTGTTCCTTCAGTCTAATTAATTACAGATACCTGCAAGACATTAGCAGGCCCCACTTCTCAATTCTCATCCTTGTATTGCTAGGACATCTGGCTGAAACTGCGTAGCTCCTTACAACATGTTTAACTTCCATGCACTTAGCGCAGATTGTGGCATTCCAGAATGTTGATAATGTAATGCCTAATTTGCATATTCATAGTGCTAACAGGGCTAACTCTACACTGTATAAAGGTAATTGTGTAACTAATGTACTTGCATTACAGTGGGGAGACTGTTTTGATCTAGAGAGCTTGATGCTGCTAAATAGACATAACATTTTTTTGATCTAGAGAGCTTGATGCTGCTAAATAGACATAACATTTAGAGAATTATCTACTTTTTACACTGTTTTCTTGAAAAGGTATGTTGCTATTTTTTACATAATGCTTTTAGTATAACATTAAGTATGAATTGCAATGCCCAGTACAAACTATTTATTTATTTATCTTTCTGCTTTTTCCTTATATATTACTGTATGCATAGCCAATGTATATGACTTATGTCTGTGTTACAAAAAGTTTGCTATACAGTAGCTACCTGACCTATATTTTGTAGGTTTATTTTACTGAAATTTGAACAGTTATTGCTGATGAGAGTAGCATATCTTAATAGAAAATTCAGCTATTTTACATGTGTTAACGCAAACAAATGTGTTGCATATGTGATATCTACTTGGCTGCCCTTCACACAAGTGGAGATGGCACTATAATAGTTTTCTACATTTCTATTTCTACATTGTGAATTATTATTGTTAATGCTGCAATGTACTATACAGTTAGTTAAACATGATCTCTGCATTACAAAACTGTTATATATTGTTGTTATTTTATTAAACATGTCTTTTTGGTGCTTGGGTCTCCTGACTTGAGTGTAGTCATATGTAGCATCACCTGTTAAATTGTTGTGTGCATGATGGGTGCTTACATTCATATATAACTGAGTCCACAGCCATCCTGCCTGTATATTATATAGTTAATTTTTTGTCTGCCTTCTGTTTCATCTCATAACAGGGATATGACACCCAAGAAGAAATCTGTATCCTGCAAGCCACATTCACTGATGCAGAAAATGAGGTTATTGTCCAGGCCTTACATAGCAATAGATCATTTATCTTAGGATGAGGTAGAGGTGGCCGATCTGCCTGAGACAGGCCATGGCAGCAGGTGGTCAATTACATCAGTGCTTCTGGAGAACATGGGAGAAGTTACCACCAGATACGATGTAGGGCAAGTGATATGTTAACCTCTGCTTGCCATAGGATGGCTGCAGTTGTCCAAGAACAGGTGGCTATGAGAGGTGGTTCTGCTACCAGACTACCACTAACTGAAACAGAGGAGTTCCTGTCTACTGTCAGACATCCAGACAGCTCAGCAGAAGGTTCACAGAGAATCCTTGATGTTGGTGTTGATGTGGATGACAGACCCAGAGAATCTCAAGCAGAACTTCCAGGTATGCAAAATATAAGTGTAATTGTTATATTTTTATATACATACATCATATATGGCTGATATGTGTAGAGCCATCAATAACTGTGCCAGATGCCACAGTAATAGAAAGATAGAAGATGGTGTTGGGGGTGAAATTTGACATGTTACTAGAGTTGTGTATGAGAACATTCTTAATCTGCACATGTAAAGGGAGCTGTTCTCTGTTTCTTGTTTCTTTTGTATTGTAATACTTATTAACCTTCTTTCCTTTCCCTTCCTTACATATAGGAACATCAAAATTGCAGGCTGCAGGACCACCTGCACAAGGTAAGCACACATTTGGTTATAGTTAATACTGTATAGAAGGCAGATTCAGGTCTAACTGAGAGCAAAACATGTGTTGCATTAGCATCTATTATAGTTTAACATACCTTTTTGTAAAATAAATTATTTGTATCAATTTTATTCTCTGTTTCTCTGTTTGCTATATTTATTGCTTATTGTTATTGGTGATCCTCACAATGGAGCTTTGGAACTCTTTCCACTAGATGTCACAGTATCGGTGGCCTCTGATGATGATGATAGCAATGAAGAGGCACAGTCTGCAGGTGCAGGGGTTCATCTGACACTGAGGTCGTGGCATCCACATACCCTGCCCATATTTTGGACTTGGCCAGTATACCGTTGCATACCCATGCATACCCATAGGACAGCTTGAGGGTGACAGAGCTGATTAGGGTAATGTGGTTACTCTGGTTGCTTCCCCTAAAGCCATTGTGATGGTAAGGTGCCACACAGGAGGGTTTGTAGAGGTGCTTAAAAGATGCCTGTTGTCCACTTTCCTCCTGATACTTGTGTGCCAGTAGGTGCCACCAGATGTATGTGTAGGGTAACAATGGAGGCACAAGCATGCTCCACCAGGGCTTCAGAAGAGATAGTACAAGTATTAAATGTCATGCATTCTACATGTGTGACTCCCTGAAATGTGTAGACTCATTGGACATGAATAACACATTGGATTGGACATTGCCTGTGATGGAACATCTTCTGGGGGAGGGTGGACATCCACATGGCCAGAGAGCTGCTACATCTTCTGGTGTTAACAGATGTGGCTGTGGAAGATCCTGCTCCATAGCTCTCAACTGTGCAAATTTTCACAGAATGTCCAGATTTTTGCCTCATATTTTTGGTCCGTTTTTCATAAAATTGTGGTTTTCTGGCAAATTAGTGGCAAATCATTAAAGATCAAAGTTAGAAAATAATGACAAACATTTGAGTTTCAGACTTCATACCCTTCAGAACATTGATACTAATGCAAAACCGGTTATTCTATTAACTTTCTAATTTTGTAAGAACAATATTTAAAAATTGTCTCTATTTTTGGGCCTTTGTCCCACTTTTATATATGCCTTTGTCCAAATTTCTTGCTCTAAGAGGCTGAGAGGTATGAGTGACACTCCTTCCACTACTCTTTCAGTGACTGTGTTGTCCACACCCAGATATGGAAGGCCATGAAGTTGTGGTCCTGGACATAGCTGTGAGTAGAGCTTATCCAGCAGACATCACACACATTTAGGTAGCACTCCAACTTTTAGACAGGTATCAACTCCTGGTAGAGGTGGTTCTTATAATCAGGGGTGACGATGCTGAAATGGCTAGTCTACCATGCTGGCTAATGTACCATGCATGGCTCATGCCTGACAGAGATGCCGGGATGTAGTGCTAGCACAGTGCTTGATTGTGTTGATGTATACAAACATGCACACACACACACACACACACACACACACACACACACACACACACACACACACACACACACACACACACACACACACACACACACACACACACACACACACACACACACACACACTCTGAAAAAAAAAACACCTGCCCATACCACCTCACACACATACAAGCTATGTAAATTGTACTATCAGTGTTATACATCTCTGTTGTTACTGGCCCTAAACACGACATACTCTGACATATACATGTGTTTCTTACTCACACATACTGACTTCTTTGGTGTCAGCTTTGTCCTCCTACCCCCCGTACAAATGATGATGACTGTGCCCTGGCCTTTGTACATGTCTTTGTGATTTAGGGTTGCATTTATGGCTGATGCACACAGTGAATAGCTAATGCTTACTTGCTCACAAGCTTGCTTTTATCAATATCTATTGCAGAAGAAAATTTATTGATTTCTTGTTGTTACTCTTTTGTGAAAGATTTCTTATATAATTGTTGAACCTCATTGTATTTCAATTCATTTTGTAAGTAAAGCAGTAGAAGCAGTAGGCACCTCAGTCTTGCTTCTTCATATGTTTGTGCAAATGAGGGAATAATTGATCTATTTCACATTTTATAGACCATGGTCAATTGAAATGCTTGAAGCACAGTATTGGTTAGAATATGTAATGGTATATTGCAAAAATCAGAAAAGGGGGATATTACTGAGATAAATGTACATCTCAGGCAAGTACTCTGCTCAGAGGCATATACATACTTCCACATGAGAGTACCCTGTTATATACCCTTCTTATTTTCATTACAGGTTTCACAATTACCTTGTCATTACCACAGTCAGCAATTGGACCTTGGGGTTGTCCCTGTCTAATGCTATCAGAACACAGCCATTACATGGTTAAATAAAAGGTATGGAGTTTGATAGGTAACAGTTTTCATATATGTTTATGCTTGGGATCCTAGGCTTTGAGGTAGGTAGTGACTGTGTGCGCTATCTCCTGCCTCTTAGCCAGAGCAAGGCATACTTTGCATGCCTCCATCTGCCAGCACCATCTACAGATGGACAGTCTTCATCAACTTCATCTATATCTGTGTTGCTGGCCCTGTTTGCTGTCCTTGCAACTGTAGTCCTGCCCTGTCACTCCTCACTGAAGTTGTTTCCTGAGAATTATATTGTATAACATGGCACAGACTGTAATTATTTTGGCAGAGGTTACTTTGTCATACTACACTGCACCTCCCGATATGTCTAGACATTGGAACCTTGATTTAAGCAATCCAAATATGCATTCTATGATATTCTTAGTTTGAGTGTGGGCCTTTTGTATCCTTGCTCACTGGGGCTGTGTGGATTTCTCTTGTGTGTCATAAGACAGGGCTGCAGTGCATAACCTGCATCCCCCACTAGATGCACCTGAGGAATGTCACCCCTAGTAAACCTGGTGTACAATGTGAGTTGTAAAAACTGCCTGGATTACCTGCACAGATATTGTCTATGATCCTTTTGGCAATAGAGACAACATGACAGTTTATAGAATAGAAACAATTTCTGCTGATGTACCTCCTTTTTTGTTTGTTGTTTCTGTGTGTGCAATCTACAGCTCCAAACATTTCATGGAAGTGTGCTACTGCATAGACGTTCTGCATGGTTCTTGCTCTCTCCTGTGGAATGCACTGGAAACAATTGTTAGGAACAGTTTTGATCCCTGCATGTAGTAGCATTGTGTTTAAAAACTGATGTAATATTCTAGTGACTGATGCCAGTGACACCCTAATATATCCCATGTGGGTCTCTGGAAAGTAACAGTAGCTGGTATAAGTAGTGCTACACATGCCATTGTTTCCACTGGGATGGGTTTTCCACAATTTTCCCAGAGCCTGAGGTGTTGTACATTTGTGGCATCCCCCCATAAAAACTTGTAACATTCAATTTGCAGTTTCACACCCACACAAAAAATAGGACCCACCAAAATAATGCCTTATCTGCAAAAAACTATAGGTATAATCATCTTGCTAATAACTGCTGTATTCTCCAGCAAGTCAGGACTCCTGGCAATGCACCCACTCAAAAATTTCACCTACTTCTACAACTACTACTGCTTTATAATTAACCATTAACATCCTCTAAATTTCTGTTAATGTCTTCAGTCTTATTTGTCCCTATTTTGACTATTGGTAGGACTACTTCCTCTTCACTATGGTCTTCCCTCTTTATAGGGACAATATGTGATTTCCTTGAGTGATATTTTAGCCCAGACCTCCACACCCCATTCTACAAAGATTTATCGGAATTTCAACATGAAATATAAATATTTTGAACTGACTCCATTCAGTCATTTGCATAAAGTTTTAATGAACATATAAGGGAACACTAGCATCCTTGCCACATTCTTATCCCTATTCCTAGTTCCATCTCAATGAATCTCACAATTCTGGTTGCTATTCTCATTCTGTCTTTTCTATATAATTCCCTAGCCTTTCTAATGAAACCATTTTCCATATTTGCGCCTGTCAGCACTTTCCCCATAGAATCCACATTGACCATATCATCTGCTTTTGTAACATCAAACAGTACCATTCCCTTGTCCATATTGGCTCTTCTTTCCCCTTAGCATGTACAATGCAGTGATTTCCTCAAGGGAAACCTATAACATTTTCCCTCATAAAGCCAGCCTTCCCCTATTTCACCAATTTCTTTAGCACATCTTCAAATCTATCTGCCAAAACCCTAGCAGATATTTTTACATCACTATTGTTCAGTTAAGCTGGTCTATAATTTTCAGTGTATCGAAGACCATCCTACTGTTTAGACCAAAAAAAAAATGACTATGTCTTCTGCCTTCACCATCTTGGTGGCTCATCACATGCATGAATTCCATTTGTATCTCTCTCTCAAAAGCTTTGTACCCCTCCCTCACCATTCAGCTTATAATAATCCATTAGAAAGCCATGCAACCTTCCAGCTTTCCCCTCCTAAGATGATCAATCAATGAATATTCTTCACCCTCCTCAGTACCTCTCCTCAGCCTATCTCTTTCATTCACTTCACTTTACATTTTAGTAAACACAAATTATGCCGCACAAGCATACTGGAAATACTTATGCAGACTCTGCCACAGACTGCTGTGAGGGAAAATTTAAGTTTGCTTTTCTTATATTGCTTTCTTATAATTTACTTTGTTTCATTTCTTTCTTCTGTTTTGCATACTGAGGTGAATTTTCATTACATTTTGTTTTAATTGTATTCTTATTTCAATTGCGCATTTAAACTAGGAAAGAGACCAGAACTGTTTCTCTTATGCGTCACACAGAAATTAAGTTTCCTGACCATCCAGCCCTATCACTGTTGTGATTTTAAACTCAACTGTCTGTCTAACTGCCCAACCCTTCTGTTAATTTGATCACATATTTCCTTCCATCTCTTTAATTGACTATTATCAGTTGTTGTAGCTTTCAGTTTTTCCTGGTTAGGGGTCACCACAGCAGAACTCCGGTCCGCTAATGATTGGCAGTTGATTTTTACGTACCGAGTTGCCAGCCCTGACGCACAACCTTCAACGAAGGTACGCCCATTCATGCATGTCTCCACACAGAAGACGCTTTAGCTGAGAATCGAACAGGACAATGTCTTACTGTGAGGTGACAATGCTACCGCAGCACCACCACCGCAGATTATTGACTATTATCAGTAATCATAAAATTAGAATTATGTGAAGTCACTCTCCCTCAGCAACTTAACTTTATTTGACATCACACTGTATTCTAACAAGCCAGAAGACTATGTGCCCACCCCCATCCAACTTATCTTGCTCTTTTAAAATTAGTGGCTCTCCCCTAAGATTGCTAAAGCTCTTTCAAAACTAACTACTTAATGCACACTGCAATTTGTTAGGATATTAATCCATCTTACCTTTAAAATCTGCAACATTTGGTCTAAGACCACTCATTATTGAAAAAGTCCACATTCTGACTTAGTAGTCATCTTGGGATTAGTGCCTTCTGTTTTGCTTCTTGTAAGAAAAGGCACATACAACATTATTTCTTAGAGACTGCTGACCATAATAAAGCATGATAACTATACATTGGAATGTATGCTTATACTTAACTCCTGGTGAGAGAAAGAGCACGGGGCATTGATTCCTGACTATCTTTGATTGGGGATTGAGCATATGTGTGAGACCTTCCTGTCTTGTCCGGTTGCTATTCTAGCCATCTGCTAAGAAAAGGCTACAAAAAGCCTAAAGACTCCATTATCTGGGACAAAACTGTTAATCACCAAAGAACCTTTGGCCTGCTTCTCATTTTGGGATTGGTGCTACTGTTTTACTACTGGTAAGAGAAGAAGAAGCAGAGGGGCATTGTATCCCAGCGGCATGAAGCTGTGATGAGACCAGCACTAATAGTTGCCAAGTAGTAGCCAATTAGGTGAATCCCCCTTGATTTATCTTTCTTGACAATGTTAGTTCTTTCTTTTCAGTAAGTACTGCTTTATTATTTGCTGTCTAACCTAACTTCAGAATATCTCACTAAATACCCCATCCATAAATCATCACGATCTACATTAGTAGTTTCCCCTCAAGTGTTTGGGATGCCTCATAAGGATGCAGGCATCTTGAGTTGAAATTTTTTCCCATTAAAAAACACATGAAATTTCACCAGTGCCTAGTTGGCCGCAGGGCAACTAGTTTGCAGTGACAAGCACTAGCCACAGAGGTACAAACTAGATACTTCTCACATCATTTTATATTCTCCTTACAACTGTCTAATCAATAAAAAGGGACTTTTGTCATGGATATACACTTTTCCACAATTGCCATTACCAGTTTGGTGGATATGGGCATACTGAGGCAATGTAGAAATTGTCTCTTGTTTATCTTTCAACCATTTAATTCTCAATCTGATAAGTTATGTGAGAGGTGCATTACACAATGTCACTGGAGGCAATGCTCTCACATAAAAGTACTCCTACTGTCAATCAGGTTGTCAGTACACATGCCGCACCCATCACACACAGTACAAAGCAGACACATAGACCCACATATGCTGAGGCACTTAAATGTAACCTTTCAAAACAAAATCCACTTTAACACATATAGGTACATCTTGTGGAGCCCCTACTTCTAAGCCCATAAGGCAAACCACTACGCAATTCAACATTCTGGTCATTTGAAACTCCATTGTGAGACACACCAATGTCCCTCTCACCAGGTTGAGTAAGAAGAAACTCATGGTCAGTTGCTTATCAAACTCCCACCACTACACTACGCTCCAACTTAGGCCACTGGACCACAAGCACCACAAAATGGTCTCCTTTGAAGAAAAATAAAACCCTTAGTCATAGTCTGTGAGCGTGTAAATGACCTGAGATGTACCTTCCTAGACTATATGAAGATAGACATCATGGAGCTTTCAGAATGTGTGTCCCAGGCTGGTTTGAGCCTAGCATTGAGCAGCATTTTATCTTCTCAAAAAATGATGCCACAATGTGAGCAGATGATGACTGATTTTACTAATTGTCTTAGTTTCTGATGCCATTCTAAGGGGGTGCAATTTCTGTCAGCATTGAAGGCGATGGTCAATGGACCACACTGCTTTGCCAGGGATGGTCTATACATCTCCCCTCTAGGCTTTCAAATATTAGCTAAAGAATTGTTTGTCCCCCCTAGTATCTTTTTAAGGCAATGCCAAACTGAAAGTACTTTCAACATAGCACATCAAAATGAAGATAATCTAAAAGTGTTACTTTTCAATGTTACGAGTCTAAAAAAGAAATTTCACTCCCTACAAGCTCTACTCACACTAGAGAATGCTGACATCTGCTTATTTACTGAGATGGTTTAATGCTGCTGAGAACACACTGTCAGTGTAAGGCTATAATGTCTCCCACACATTTAGAACAGCTACAACACAAGCATGGATTAAAGGAAGAGGTGCCTTGATTTACATCAAATATAAATAAACCTCAAGGCTGGTCAAACAGGATGATTTACTTGAGCTTCTCAGCACTCAGATTACCATATGCAAAATCCCATATCATTTCCTTGCAAACTATAGGTCCCCTTCTATGACTGAGGAAATCCATAGCAGATATTTATGCTTACCTGGAAACACTCACCATCCAACCCAATACCATATCAATGGGTGACTTTAATCACTCCGCTATTAACTGGGAATCATATAAAATACCAAAGGTGCAGGCAGAGAGATTTCTGGATTTTGTAAATACAAAAGATTGTCAGTGTGACAACCTGAAGCATAAACATACTGGGTCTGGTCCCCACTGATATGGGAAAGCACTGCACACCCCATAGTGTAATGTCCTTTCCGGTAAGGTCAGACCACAAAATGGTCTCCTTTGAAGAAAAATAAAACCCGGAACCCCAGCTAATCCCAGAATGGTCAGTAAATACTCTAAGGTTAACGTCCTATTATTAAGTGATAGCATAGCAAAATATCGAATCCCCATGAACCCTGAAAGTGTTGCTCCTTATACCAGCAGGATAATAGTAGAACAGAGGGAGCTATACCCTCCAGGGTGAAGTAAAGAACTTACTCAAAAACAAGCCACCCTGGTGAAATTACAACATCAATAGATTGTTTAATAGAAGAAGAAAATCTTGTAAAAAATTAGGAGATAAAGCACCCAGCAGGATAAGAGCACTCTCACCAAACGAATGAAAATCTCAGAGGACAAACAAAGTCTACCAAGGTCAAATGTGAGGTACATTTGGCCTCCCAAGCCAGGGACACCCACAGGTCATTGTTTAGCTATGTCCACAACCTTAAAGGCAATGCATAAATGTGTGCAGTTCTCATTGTTAACAGAGCCACCTATACTGAGGCAGAAGATATAGCATACCTACTGGCAGACAAATCCATTTCCAACTTTACCCCTCTCTCCCCATCTCTCTACCCTCTGGAAATACCACCAAGTATAACTCTACCTACTATCACTAGGAACAGGTCCTTAATGCTCTCTCTCTCTAAGGCCCTGAACACTGCATCAATGGGTCAGACAATATCCCAGGATGGCTTTTCTGGCAAATAAAAACAATAAATAAATACAAACAAATAAATAATAAATAAATATATAAGAAAAGTAGCTGCAACTGCTATCAGTTCAGTGGCCATGTCAGAATTAAGTATCACTGTTTAACTGGTGTTGCCATCAGTCAGTATTATATATATTTGAACAGAAACAGCATTTAAAGAAAAGACATATACAGGTGCAAAAAAAGCCATATCCACTATGTACTGTACAAACATTGCCATGCACATGCTGAACACATGCAGTACAAGACTTACATGTCCCCTCAATGGAGAAGCAATGGAGGACTGTCCAAGTCTATTTATGCAATCACATTCCTTAGAGAAGAGAATATTTGTTTTTCTTAAATAATGTCAGTTAATAATAATAATAATAATAATAATAATAATAATAATAATAATAGCAATAGTTCTTTCCTGTGTGTGGGTAATGCTATATTTACACAAAGCTAGCTAGTTTCATCAGTCTGACTTTGCCCTCATGATCAAATTATATCAGCCATGGATAAATCCAGCATTCCTTACACCCAGCTGTGTATTATTGCTAAACCATATTAAAAGCACAGTCATTAAACATTAAAATTGAAGCCTAGGTAAAATATCAATAATGCAAATATTTACAATAGTTAAAACATAAGAATTAAATGTGTGAATATTGAACAGTCAGAAACTATTTACAAATAAAAGGTAAGCATGAAATTCTGCAGTTTCATAAGTGAAGAGTATCCATCCATCCATCCATCCATCCATCCATCCATCCATCCATCCATTCATCCAGAACCCCTCTTTCCCAATTTGTGTACATGGGGTTGGGGTGTGAAGAGTATGATCATAGGCAAAGCGATCCTCATTATATGCATAATATTAAACATGTACTTATTAGCCTGGGCTCTGTAACATCTCACCATACTGACAGATGCCAACATCATAACTCTTAACCTATTAGTGCAAGAAATCTGGACAAAGCCTAAAATAATGGGGTACAAAATAGGGGCATATTTTAAATATTTTTGTTTTAAACTTGGAAAGTTGTTAGAATAGCAGGATTTTTATTAGCATACATTTTCTGAAGGATATAAAATCTGAAACTCAGGCGTGTGTCATTATTTAGTGACTTTAATGATCAGTGATTTGCAAAAAAAACCACAAAATTTATGAGGAAGAGACCAAAAATATGAAGCAAAAATCCGGACATTCTGCAAAAATCTGGATAGTTGAGAGGAATGGCCAGCATTTTTATCTAAAACAGGCATATCTGTGATGTAATCTGAAGCCTGTTCTTTTAAAGTGATTTTGACTATATAGGGCAGATATTTTCTGAGCAGTAACTAACATAAATTATGAACCTATAGCCATTCAGCTGATGCAAGGACTCAAGTGGACTTCCACAATCTAGTGATGTATTTATTTGCTGATACATGTTAGCTCTAAAGAATTTATTTATTTATTGGCACTTGTTTACTGAGATGGTCCACTGGACTGTAAAGAGACCATTTTCAGTGGAGGCCAAGGGAGCAAAGCTCCTTAAAACATAGAATGTAAAGAAGAGGTCATTGCTGATTTCCAACTCATGACATTAAGTATACTACCTAGTTATTATTATTAATTTTTCTGACCACAGCTTTTGCATAAAGTTCTGAGTATATCCCGATTCAGTATGTCCTGATTCAGTACAAAGATATATGCACACATTTACCTTTGTATTTAATGTAATACATCTAGCATAACGAGATGTCTGAAAAGAAAAAAAAATGAAAGTCTGGTGTAGGGAATGCTTTGTGTGAAAGATTTTATGAGAGTGTGCTTCAATATGATGTTATAGAAGAAAAGATAAAGTGCTCTTAGAATTAGAAGGCTATCATGTTCTATTAATTTTACTTCTTACTATTCACTAATATAAACAAATTATTTGTTCAGTAGAGTACTAAAAGCATCTTTTTGAAGCATGTCAGTAACAGATAAATTTCACATGTAATACCCCTACATAAAGGAGGCAGTTCCACAGAATTGTCTAACTATAGGCCCATAGCCATTCTCTCACCTCTGGCAAAACTTTTGGAAAAGTGTGTCCACATACAGCTTATGGACTATGTCAACCACAATAAACTTCTCACAGAGTCCCAGCATGGTTTCAGACCACACCATACTACCACATTAGACCTCTTATCATTCACCAATGTCATCAATCTTAATCACAACAACATCTGTTCTCTCTCTGGACCTCTGTAAGGCCTTTGATATGGTCAACCATCAACTTCTGCTTAGTACCCTAAAAGCTGTCTTCCTGAATCATCACTCTCTACAATGGTTTCAGTCCTATCTATGGGGTAGACAGCAGGCTGTCTTATGCCAGGACAAACTGTCATCACATCTCCCACTTACCTTAAGAGTCCCTCAGGACTCCATTCTTGGTCCCCTCCTCTTCTCTATTTTCATAAATGACCTTCATACTACTATCCCAAAGGCACGATGTATCCAATATGCTGATGATTCCACGTTGATTTGCTCTTCCACCTCACCAGCCAATCTGATATCCCTAACTCAGAATACTTTTAACAGTATAGAAAACTGGCTAACTGATCGATAACTTCTCTTGAATCCCAACAAAACCAAGCTGCTGCTTTTCTCTCCCACTTCTAGATCCACTCTTCCATTATTTACTATTAAATCTAACAATGGTACAATTATTTCTCTGGATAACTAAACTAAACTCCTTTGAGTAATTATAGATACTAACCTCAAATTTGATGTGCACATAGACCATACTATTAAGTCCGTCAACAAAAAAATAGGATCCTTCTATAAGGCCAAACCTTTCCTATCCCCTTATGCTAGGTGTGCTCTTGCCCATACCCATCTTCTTTCCACTCTCTTTTATGCCTCACCAGTATTTTCAAACCTTTCTAAAGCTAATCTTGGCAAACTATCTTACTGTTACTATCATATAGCTAGATTCAGCACAGGTATGGCATACAGGACACACCACTGCAAAAATCTAACTGAACTTGACTGGCTGGAATTTCCTTCCCTACTAAAGCTTAACCAGCTCACAGTAGCTCACAAAATACTTAACCATCCAGACAAAACCCCTAGCCTTAAGAGTATAATTAGCCCACATAACACTATCAGGCCACTTTGTTCGTCCAACAAGCTATCAGTCCAAACCCTAATAATCCAATAATACAGCAGGTGATTCCCTGTTTGCTAACTCAGTGGGTAAAACTTGGAACCTTCTTCCTGCAAACCTTATCCAAGAACTATCTCTTCCCCTATTTAAAAAAGGCCACAAAAAATACTTAAGGGCTAACTG
The DNA here is from genome assembly GCF_019279795.1 of Protopterus annectens. Classification (NCBI taxonomy): domain Eukaryota; kingdom Metazoa; phylum Chordata; order Ceratodontiformes; family Protopteridae; genus Protopterus; species Protopterus annectens. The sequence continues at coordinate 1,880,497,069 of NC_056728.1, read as the reverse complement.
GCTCTGTCCATGCCTAAACCCTGACTAACTCAATTTAACATTTATGGTCTTATCTTAGCTAGTAGACTATCAGCAAGCAGATACTGCACCCATCTGATGTGTTATACCTTAATGTACAGTTATGCCTGCTGAGTTTGACATTTTGCTATACTGTCGTTGCCCTAATGTGCTCTAAATTCGTGTACTGATTCAATTTCTTCTCTCACTCTATTAACATTTTGCATATGTATAAGTGTTCCTACTGTGGTGAACTATCTGACATATTGTGTCTTTTTCCTTTGCCCTCTTGGAATATTATTGTACTATTACTACTATTATTAATATTATTATTGTGGAGCTTTTCTCCCCAGGCCTCCGCTGAAAATAGACATGTATCCAGTCGAACTATCCCGGTCAACAAATGTAAAATAAAATAAATAAAAATATCTAAACTAAACTGGCATACTGAACTTTAATAATGCTAGTTAAGATTTCAGGAATTTTTGATTCATATAATCCTGCAGGAATTTTTGATTCATATAATTCTGGTATTCATACAGTTTAGACATAACACAATGTGTTATTTTATACCTGTTTATCCAATATTCAACATCCTTCTTTTATCTTTTATCTTTTTGTTGAAGTTGGTTGTGATTACTGGCAAATTTCTTTTAATAGCAGCCTAGAATATAAGTGCTTTCAGCCTATACTCATTAACAATGTATGTCCAAGAAGGTAAAATGTAGGAGGTGCCACCATGGATTATGAAAATAGTAAAGCTTTACTGATGGAGTGGTAAAAATAGGAACAAAAGGCCATATTAAACTTATCAAGTATTATGTTAACACAGTGTGACAAATTAAAGTAAAATAAACAATCCCTGCTATTGCTTGTTTAAGATAAGAATTGGAAGAGAATAGCACATTCTATACAATAAAATTAAGTCCAAGATATTTTTGTGCATGTATATGATTCTATGATGTGGCATTCAATGCATCTGTCCAGCTGAATAACAATTTTATGAGAATTTCTTGGTACAGTGCAATATTTGGGAAACCAAGACTTTCTGTTCTATATGGGCATTTGATGTTGAACACTTTCTGCCAATGCAGTTTAAGTAATTGCCTATTCTATTATTTTACCACCCTGAAAAAAGGGTCCTTGGGGAGCTCATTATCTTAAACGCATAACTAATGACAGAGCACTAATGCAAGCAGAGAAAAAGTTTAGCATTTAGCATCTTTGCAAAGAATTACTTGACCAAAATTTGAATATCATTTTCAAAATATAGAATGTGAAACATGGGGAGTGTTAAAAATAAACAATCCTTTTTACTGCAATAACAGCATGTCTTATCATTTTCCAATCACTTTTGGTGAGAACTTAGTGAAAAAAATTACCTTTAATGTAAATCAAATCAATGTCTTACTGTCCGCTTACTAAATCCAGTAATATCAAAACAGGAAAGTGCATGAAACATAATGGAAGTTTCCTTCCATCTCTTTTACTTCTGCATATTTTCTATTATCACCCTCAAAATCTACTCCCTCCACTTCTCTCTCACATAACAGTTACACGCATATAATTATGCACCATTACTGATGATACTGTCATGAACCAGGAAAAGGGGCTTTTAAATGTGCTATCTTCATCAATCTAAGAAATGCCTTTCAACCAATAGGCCATCAGCTGCTATTAAATTTCCTTATCTCAGATGGAATCATACAGGACTCTCTTCCATGGTTAACAAGCGTTGTACAAAAGAGGTGCTTTCAAATCATTCTTTCCTTCCTCATATCAAATAAAAAAGAGTAGCTGAAGGATCCATTTTATCCACTTTACTTCCCTCTCTGTTTATTATAATCTACCTAAGAACCTCTAAAGTCTAAATATCCTTCAATACACATTATAGAATGAAACTGTCTTTTTATGCTATCAAAAGAGAACACAAAAGCCCTTTCTTTCTTTTCATACCGGCTACTCAAAATGTACAGAAACTCAATACCAAGAGAACAAAATCTATGTTCTTTAGTACCAACGAAAAACTTCACAACCACCACTGAATGCGTTATTCAGATTAACATCTAGCTATCTCACTTCACATACCTTGATATCTGGCATGAACAAAACCTAAATTTAACTTAAAATCTCTACCACCAAATCAAGTCAATTAATTTCCTTTGTAGTCTAAAAATATCTTTCTTCTTCTCACCTGCTACTTGAGCAGCAATGAGCAAAGGGATTTTGATGGCACCACTCTAATATGGCATCAAATTTACATCCTGTACTTTCAATAAACAGTTAGACCTTTCTTAGCTGTAGCTGTAGTATGTGTGTGTGTGTGTGTGTGTGTGTGTGTGTGTGTGTGTGTGTGTGTGTGTGTGTGTGTGTGTGTGTGTGTGTGTGTGTGCGTGTATATTATATATATATATATATATATATATATATATATATGCAATCTACTCCTTTCATACTTCACATATAAATTGTTAAATCTACAAATGTTTCCTTTTGGCAAGAACACTAACAAAAAGACATACTCACTATAAATTAAGAGCACAGCCTTGTGAAACCCCTTCCTTCGGAATCAACATTATGTGCTTATCAGAGTTTCTTCACACTAACCCCCATATATAAAAAATCCCCACAACTAAACACATGTTCTACCATGCATGTTTAGACATTTAGAAAAATAAAATTCTGAAACTTCCATTATGTGTTGTATAATAGGCAGAATAATTTAAATTTTAAACTCATTCTCAAATCACAACTGTCATTTTTTTCATACTGTCCTCCATTTTTTCTATTTCCTATAAAGTTACCTCTACTTCTTCTTTGTCATTCTTTCCATCTTTCCTTTATACTGTCTCACATTTTCTATTCATTCAGCCTCCTCTCTCTGCCTTATGCCTAATCATATATATTGAACATACTGAAAATTTACTGAATATGCTGCATTTTGAGTGAGTTATGTAGCTTGTTTAAACACCCAACAGCTTTTATATTTTAGTTATACTTTTATTTATTTATTTATTTATTTATGCATGTATTTAAAAATAATTTTAACCCAGCCACTGGGGATGCACAAGTCAGTGCATTTCTTTGTGCCGGTCCCAAGCCCAGATAAATGGGGAGTGTTGCGTCAGGAAGGGCATCCGGCGTAAAACTTGGCCACATCATTCATGCGGACACCAGTAAATATTTACAAACTGGATCGGTTGAGGCCTGGGTTAACAACAACCGCCACCATTACTGTTAGCCAACAGGGTGCTGATGGAAGTTGGGATACTGTTGGCCGAAGGAGGAGAAGAGGTGGAAGGCATGGCTGAAGGCAGGAAGAGAGGAGAAAGGCTAGGACTGTGATAGTGAGAGTCGGAACTTTGAATGTTGGCAGTATGATTGGTATAGGGAGAGAGCTAGCCGATATGATAGATATAAGGAAGGTTGGTATATTGTGTGTGCAAGAGACCAGATGGAAGGGGAGTAAGGCTAGGCGTATCGGAGGTGGGTTCAAATTGTTTTATCATGGTGTGGATGGGAGGAGAAATGGCGTAGGAGTTATCCTGAAGGAACAGTATGCTAAGAGTGTTTTGGAGGTGAAAAGAGTGTCGGCTAGAGTGATGTTTATGAGGATGCAAATTGATGTTGTAATGATGAATGTTGTTAGTGCATATGTTCCACAAGTTGGGTGTGCGATGGAAGAGAAAGAAAAATTTTAGAGAGAGTTGGATGAAGTGGTGATGACTGTACCCATGGGTGAGAGAGTGGTGATTGGAGCAGATTTCAATGTGCATGTTGGTGAAGGGAACAGTGGGGATGAGGAAGTGATGGGTTGGTATGGTGTTAAACAAAGCAATGCAGAAGGTCAGATGGTAGGGGATTTTGTGAAAAGGATGGACATGGCTGTGGTGAATACGTATTTTAACAAGAGGGAGGAGCATATGGAGACATACAAGAGTGGAGGAAGATGCACACAGGTGGATTATATCTTATGTAGGAGGGCCAGTTTGAAGGAGATTGGAGACTGTAAAGTGGTGACCAGGGAAAGTGTAGCTAGGCAGCATAGGATGGTGGTTTGTAAGATTACGGTGATCAAGAAAAGGAGGAGGAGTGTGAGGGCAGCACCAAGGATCAAATGGTGGAAACTGAAAAAGGGTAATTGTGAAGTGGAGTTCAGGGAAGAGTTAAGACAGGCACTGGGTGGCAGTGAAGAGTTACCAAATAGCTGGGTAACTATAGCAGAACTAGTAAGGGAGATGGCTAGAAAGGTGCTTGGTATGACATCTGGACAGAGGAAGGACGACAAGAAGACATGGTGGTGGAATGAGGAAGTACAGGAGAGTATACAGAGAAAGAGGTTAGCAAAGAAGAAGTGGGATTGTCAGGGAGATGAAGAAAGCAAACAGGAGTATAAGGAGATGAGGTGCATGGCAAAGAAAGAGGTGGCAAAGGCTAAGGATAAGGCATATGAAGAGTTGTATGAAAGGTTGGACACTAAGGAGAGAGTAAAGGACCTGTACCGACTGGCTAGACAGAAGGACCAAGCTGGGAAAGATGTGCAGCATGTAAAGGTGATAAAGAATAATGAGGGAAACATACAAGTGAGGAGAGTCTGTTGAGCAGATGGAAAGAGTACTTTGAGGGGTTGATGAATGAAGAGAATGAGAGGCAGAGAAGGTTGGATGATGTGCGGATAGTCAGTCATGAAGTGCAGTGGATTAGCAAGAAGGAAGTAAGGATAGCTATAAAGATGATGAAGAATTGAAAGGTTGTTGGTCCAGATGACATACCTGTGGAAGCATGGAGGTGTTTAGGTGAAATGGCAGTGGAGTTTTTAACCAGATTGTTTAACGAAATCTTGGAAAGTGAGAGGATGCCTGAGGAATGGAGAAAAAGTGTTTTGCTACTGATTTTTAAGAATAAGGGTGATGTGCAGAGCTGTAGTAACTACAGAGGGATTAAACTGATCAGTCACAGCATGTAGTTATGGGAAAGAGTAGTGGAAGCTAGGTTAAGAAGGGACATGATGACTAGTGATCAGCAGAATGGTTTCATGCCGGGAAAGAGCACTACAGATGCAATATTTGCTCTGAGAGTGTTGATGGAGAAGTACAGAGAAGGTCAGAAGGAGTTGCATTATGTTTTTGTCGACTTAGAAAAAGCATATGACAGGGTGCCTAGAGAGGAGTTGTGGTATTGTATGAGGAAGTCGGGAGTGTCAGAGAAGTATGTAAGAGTGGTGCAGGACATGTACGAGGGTAGTGTGACAGCGGTGAGGTCTGCAGTGGGAGTGACGGATGTGTTTAAGGTGGAGGTGGGATTACATCAAGGATCAGCTCTGAGCCCTTTCTCATTTGCAATGGTGATGGACAGGTTGACAGACGAGATTAGACAGGAGTCCTCGTCGGCTATGATGTTTGCAGATGACATTGTTATCTGTAGTGAGAGTAGGGAAAAGGTGGAGGAGACCCTGAAGAGATGGAGTTATGCTCTAGACAGATGAAGAATGAAGGTCAGCAGGACTAAGACAGAATATATATGTGTGAATGAGAGGGAGGATAGAGGAATGGTGAGGATGCAAGGGGTAGAGGTGGTGATGGTGGATGAGTTTAAATACTTGGGATCAATAGTTCAGAGTAATGGTGAGTGTGGAAGATAGGTGAAGAACAGAGTACAGGCAGGATGGAGTGGGTGGAGAAGAGTGTCAGGAGTGACTTGTGACAGATGAGTACCAGTAAGAGTGATAGGGAAGGTCTACAAGAAGGTAGTGAGGCCAGCCATGTTATATGGGTTGGAGACAGTGGCATTGACAAAAATGCAGGAGTTAGAGCTGGATGTGGCAGAGTTAAAGATGTTAAGACTTGCACTGGGTGTGACTAGGGTGGACAGGATTAGGAATAAGTATATTAGAGGGTCAGCCTAGGTTGGAAGGTTTGGAGACAAAGTCAGAGAGGCGAGATTACATTGGTTTGGACATGTGCTGAGGAGGGATGCTGAGTATATTGGGATAAAGATGCTAAGGATGAAGCTTCCAGGTAACAGAAAAAGAGTAAGGCTTAAGGTAAGGTTTATGGATGTGGTGAGAGAGGACATGCAGGTGGTTGGTGTGACAGAGCAAGATGCAGAGGGCAGGAAGAAATGGAAACAGATGATCCGCTGTGGTGACCCCTAACGGGAACAGCCGAAAGAAGATTTAAACATCATTTTATGTTTAGTTATAGTGCTGATAACTTTCTTGTAAAACGCTGTTAACTTATTAATCACTGCGCATGCATGTATTGGGAAATAGCAGTTACATTTTGTTTTGTTTATAGTATTTTCCTGTACTGAGCTTGAAAGTGGTCCATTGACATATGTGTTCAACATTAGTTAGCACATGAAAACAAACAAATAAATAAGCATCAACGTAATTCCCACTTCAAACTGCATTATGTTGTCTCATTAGTCTCTTTCTCTACCTCTCTCCTTATTACATTCTCACTAAACATGCTTCTGACTTTAAAATCAGCTTCATCTTTTTTACACACTTTGTAACTTACACTGTATAATTTTCTATCATTTTATGCCCTTATGTTCCACCCTCAGCTCGATCACAACAGGACTGAAGTCTTCCTAAAATAATTAATCTAGCATACCTAGAACCTTAGAGGCCTATTCCCAGCTGTTCCACTCTACCCAATATTGCTGATCATCTCGTATATATCCACATCCTAGACTTTATTCAAGAAAAAATATTCTCAGTTTTTAACATATGACTTCTGTGCCAGATTCAGTACATTCATTTCACTTTCCAGGCCACTGATCCTGATCTTTTTTTGATAATACAGATTCATAGGTTCATACGTTCATTGGTTCAAAGGTGTGTACTAGGCTAATGGCCCTGGAGCCTATATAAGCCTAGCCCAAGAAATTCCCTGACATCATGCCACTCAAAGTTAGTTTGCAGTGCCCCTGTCAAGCGAGGCCACTGAAGTGATCCCCAGGATGAACTTCCTCTTGCCCATCCAGTCATCAAAATTCTCTTAAAGAGGGCCAGTAAAGTGCTCTGCTTGACATGAATGGGAAGTTTGTTCCAGAGTATGGGAAGCTGGGAAGTCTCTGGATTAGGAACCTGTCCCTCCAGCATGTTCTGTTTATTGTGGTAATGAAGTTTAGGTCCCTGGAGCATGTGGCATGGAGGGATTGGGATTTTTTTAGGTGTAGCATATCTAGCAGCTCTGGATCAGACATGGCTTTGTAGGTCAAGCAGAGATCGTCTCTAGGTAGGTGATAAGAAACAGAAATAAGGGAGTCTTACAGGGGTCATCTTTTGTGATCAATTAACAGGATCCTTCACTGATGATCATAAAGAAATTGATCAAATAATCCATTCCCTTCTTCTCCATTTCATCCTTAACTTAGACTTCTGCTGTCACAATACCATTCCAGGTCCTTATTGCCAACATTCTCTTCAGTCAATGATTTATTTTTTCTGGGGTTTCTTGAGGATCCATCATTGCATTTCTATCCTCATGTCAGTCTTTGCTAATAATCTTACAGGTGCCCTTGCCCATTTCAAAATGATTCAGTATGCAGATAACCTCTTATCATTTGAAGCACTAGTAATATTCAAATCATTGACTCACACTTTCAAGAGAATTTTTACAAGATCTGTCATTTGTCTCCAGCTGCAAACATAATTTAAGTTCTGACAAAACTAAACATATGATCTGCATCTCTGGTTATGGTAGAGACAGAGTGAGTTGATGTCATGGAATGGTTAAATAAAATGTTAAAAGTTAAATAAAAAGTGTTCAGATAGGCTTTATTTAGCTTCTTAATCTTATCTGAACTTCTCAGGTGAGCTCTGCCGGTTTGAAATATTTATATCTTGACAGGATAAAAGAAAAATGGTCAGGCTAGTAAACATCCTTGCAAATGTATAGTGACCCAATTTGTCAATCCCCAAAACTCACATGTGGATATGTAGAAATGTCACTCAGCCCACTCAGCAGTAGATGAGGTGGACCTGGATATGATGATCTTAAAAATGGATGAATTAATTAAAATAAATAAGAAACTAATCTACGTTATGAAGAAACAATCCTCGGATCATAAAAATATTGTAGGCAACCTCCCTAATTATTCTTACTGTATTTTGAAGCTGAACAATGAACTCTGCCATGCCATATACTAACTGGTCCTTATGGAAACAGAGATTAAAGAACTGCATGCACACATGATAGATCAAGAGGATAGGGACAAAAGGCAGAAGCTGAGATTCTGTAACATGCCAGAGAAAGTGGAAGGACCTTTGCTAGGTGAAGTAGTGCAAGGTACAGGTCTGACAAGAAAGAACCAAAGTCCTACAGAGAATATCAGGTGTTCATCCTGCATTACTTGAAACCAAGGATGGCAAGGCATGCTGTAGTTCATTTTGATTCTTTCTACTCTTTGAGGACATGGTAGAATTATTTCTTGTATCCAGCTACTCCTAGGCAATGAGTTAATATATAAACCAGAGGAATGCAAAGGCCTACTAGACTTACTGCACACATACATCCTTGTCAAGCCACTTTGATTTGAAAACAAAATGTTCCTCACTACAACAAACCACACCTGTCAGAAGGAACCTCTCTCAATTCCAGCTATGAAGCCTACTCTTGGAATTATGTTTCCTTATCCCTTACATTTATTAGCAACCTTTCCAATTTCAAAATCAATCTAAAAATGTCTTTCTGACACCTGGATATGGACCTGCACATCCTCAAAAATGATGAATGACAACATACTTACTTTAACTATGCCTTGCTCACTCTGAATCCCTAACAACTCCATATCTTAGCAGGTAATAATGGCATAACATCAAAAGTAGTTCTCGCTTTAATGATACCATAGTAGCAATATATGCCCTTTATCTCTTCAGCTGACACTGCTATTTATTTCCTACCTAGTGTCCTTCCATAACATTCTCATCTCTGTAATACAAATCAACTTTATCTTCTTCTTCTTCTTTTGGCTTTTCCTGGTTAGGGGTTGCCACAGCAAATCACCTGTCTGCTCATGATTGGCAGTGGAGTTTTACAGTATTGCGTTGCCAGCCCAGAGCCCAACCTTCTACAGAAGGCACACACACGCATGTGCTCACACCTAGGGCCAATTTAGAGTGTCCAATCCACCTACAGCATGCCTTTGAGATGTGGTAGGAAACTGGAGCACCCGGAAGAAACCCACGTGACCACAGGGAGGACATGTAGACTCTGCACAGAATGCACCCCAGCCGAGAATCAAACCAGAGAACCTCTTGCTGTGAGGTGGCAACGCTAACTGCTGCACTACTGCGGCTGCCCTCTAACCAATGCATGTGTAATTGTTAATATATATTATCCATTAAAGGCAAAAGAGTAAAAAAACTTAGAACACTAGTAAAAACAGAAATTATACCCTGAACAGCGAAACCATAAAGCCATGAACTGAAGACTTTTAGCAGACAGTCGTTTATTAACAACAATGGACAACCATCAGAAAATAAAGCACATTAACGAAATTAATACTCCATTTTCATTTTGAACAACTTCATCAGATGTGGGCTGTGTCAGGTTAATTCTATTTAACTAAAAAATCAATGACATCACAAAATCATTAACCAATGAATGTCTACAAACACTTTTAAAAACACACTAACCATGTACATTTTATATGTATTCCAAATAATACAAATAATAAAACATTCAAAAAACATGAGTAAATACTTAAAAAATGAGTAAAACATATTTTAAAAAATCCTTTGTATAAAATACCATTGTAAATGAAACCCATTGAAATGCATATTGTAAAGGTACTTGGTACTTATGCATAAAGCAAATAGCAACAAGAACATAATAAATATATATTAATAAAAATAAGGGAAAGAACATTCCAATTTCCTATAATTTAGCAGCTCTTACTTTTAAGAGTGGAACCAGTAACAAAGATTCATTTAAACCAGATCTTTTATTAGATTCTAAAGACAATTGCCACTATAGGTCTCTGTACTCAATGACCTAATTTGCCTCCTGCATATTTCACCTCTTCATCTCATTCTATTACTCTGTCTATTTGGCATCAGAATACTCTAATTCTCACCTCCATATATTATTAGAAATAATAGTCAATATTTTGAACAATGATATATTAGTTTACTACATAAAGGCTATCCACATCTGCAGAGTCTTGCAACTTTCAGTACATATTGTATTCTTGATCACAATTTCTACTAGCAATATTCTGTAAATGTACTTCAATCTGTTGTGGAGGATCTTACCTCCTTGTATTTAAGGTACACTTTGATCCACATGGTTTTTGTGCAACTATTCTTCCTTTATATATAATTACTTATCAGCTAGTTTAAATTTTTTTGTGTGTGTTTGTGAGCCCTTTCTCGCCAACTTATTGCAAAATACTTAATCTGCTGCAGAGATTTTCTCCCCTTGTGCATAATTACTCATCACCTATTATTTAAATGTTTTTAATTTGTTGTGGAGCTTGTCTACTCTGGCATCTGCTGAAACTGGGCCATTGGCTCAGTTGGACTTCCCAGTTAATAAAGGACAAAAAATACATAAAAAAAAACAACCAAGAGTAACCCCTTAGCATCACTGCTCACACTGAGAATATTATTAATAAAGTTTTCTCACAGCTAAAGCTCTGTCACAGAATCTTCCACCTACTGTCCCTTCTGCTTTCAAACCCATAGCAAAGAATATTCTTCTTACAAAGCTAGGAAATGATTTCCCATTGCTCTCCTTCCATTCTGCCTGCAATACCCAAAGATGACAAAAAATGAAAATAAAATTGCAAGATTTGTTCTTCTAGCAGACTCCAAAACACATCACTGGAACCCTCTCCTTGCTCCTTAATGGCTTATGGTAAAGCAAAGATCCCCAGATCTGCCTTCTACCTTAATGTTCAATATCTTAGAAGAGGGCTATTGCCCTACTATAAAAAAAAACTACTCATCAGAAAAGAGGCTTATTGTTTGAGAAGTAGCCAAGACTATACCATATGACTTAGCCAGCCCCCTTTTAAAACTGCTACAGCAGACCATTACTTTTCAAGATATGGAGCAGCTCTGTGGAATTAGCCCCTACTGAAATCAAATCACAAAATTCCCTACAGGGTTTCAAGGCAGCACTGCCAAAATACCCTTTTTATAAATCCAATTCTAAATGCTTTAGAGACAAACTACCACCAATCATAAATTCATAAACGTAGTACTGCCCTCACTCCATATATTGCTTAAAAGTGTTGTTGATAGGCATTGATATTCAAGTTTTATATATTCATTTTAAGAACTCGGTGCACTAATTTTACAAGTATTAGTGACACTAATCAATATATGCAATTTTGCATATTTGAATGTCTTCTATATCTATCATTTTTGCATGAATAACACAGCCTTTCTACCCAGGTCACACATGAAAAGAGTCTGTGGACCAGTTCACCTACCTGTTTAACAAATAGAAATGATAATAAAATACATTTTCAACGCATTAAGCAGTTTTGACAGCAGGATAAATAAAACATTAAAACAGCTTTTCAATCCAATATAAAACTATGAGAGCTGGACAGAAAACATTCAATCTGCTTTATCCTACTATTTTGATGTTAAAACCACTGAGGCCTGATTACAATAACCTTTTCTCTTCTTCAACTGCAGGATGACTGAGCAGAGAAAAGCAGCACTGACTGTCAATCCATTTTTGAGTTAAGAATTTATATTTATTTATTTATTCATTCATTCATTCATTCATCCATGTATTTATTTATTTATTCATTTTTTCATTTATCTATTTATATTTTTACTGGGATATTATACCGATCAATACTGGCCAATTTCAGGTTCAGCCTGCATGAAATACAAAACATTTCACAGACAAAAAATACAGAAATCCAAGCAGTAGCAGAATAGTTCAGAATAATTACATAGAAAAACACAGTCTATATACATTCCAGTGAACAAACACAGTGCAATGTACAATCAAGCAGAGTGCAATGTACAGTATATTTGTTTGTTTCTAAAGTGGATCAATCTTCACTGAATCTTGAGAGAAGAGATTTAGAAAAGTGATAGGTTAAGTGATAAGTCATGTGTTGATGCAGGAGCATCTGGTTTGGTTGAAGGGGTACTTTTTGAGTTGCATTCCAAGTTTGGAATAAGTACTGATTTCCTTAATGCCAAGGGAGAGAACATGCAAAAGAGTAGGTGTCTCAGGAGAAGGCCTGTGCATGTGCAGTGCTGTGCAATTTGGTTCTAGAGGTAATGAGAGTTGGTGTGGTTTGTGAGTAGTGTCTCAGGTTGTAGAAGGAGTTTTTTGTGACATCTATCTGCATGTGGAATAAATATATGGAATTGGACTAGATTGTAGAACTGTAATCTTAAATGTAGGTTAAATATTTGTTTTATATTCAGCCACTTGATGTTTTCTAGGTTGATACAGTGAGGGTCACAGAGAGGTGAGTTTGTAATGAACCAGGAGATACTGTTAGAGATAATCTGGACTGTGGTAATATTTTCCTTGGAGTGAGTAGCAAAAATCAGAAGCCCATATTCAAGTTGAGAAAGGAGAACTCCTTTCCAGTGGCTGCTCTGGCTAGTTATGATAGAAAAGGAGAAATGTTTTATGGCCCAAAAGATGAGGGAGTTTATTATTTCCCTTTGGGAACTGAAAGTTTAATAACTGATCAAGCCACAGTCCAAGGTATTTGAAGGTGAAGGTTGTCACTATGGAATGGTTGTCTTGGGCAACAATAGTTAAGCCTTAGGTGAATTTTCTGTAGTTTTCCAAAAAAGCATAGTTTTCATCTTTATGGGGTTAAGAAGTAATTCATTGTTTATGAGTCACCAGTAGAACTCATATAAATTTGACTGGAGATGGCATTGAATGTTGGTGTGAGAGTACCTTGACTGGTAAATGACCATGTCATCAACATAGAGAATAAGTGGGAGATGGGTAAGGTCACAAGGAGGTTTGTTAATGAATATGTAGAAGAGGAGGGGCAAGAACTTTTGGTAATAGGTGCCGATTCTGATTTGAAGGATCTTATTTTAACTCTCATGTGTTTGTCAGTGAGGACATTTTTAAACCAGAAGGCAGTGCCTGGACCGATGCCAATTTCAATTAGTATGTTTTTGAGAAGATAGTGGTCAGTGAGGTCAAATGCTTTTGTCAGGTCTATAAATATGGCACCTATAAGGAAGCCACCATCAGTGTTTAGCAGGATGTCATCAGTTAATGACCAAAGTGCTTTCACAGTACTTCATCCAGGCCAGAATGCATGCTGTTTGGAGGAGAGCAGGCAGTACTGCTGGATATAGATTGAGCACTTGGTGTAGACTATCTTTTCAAGAAGTTTGCCCAGAATTGTCAGGATGGATATTGGATGGAAGTGAGATGCATCTTTTGGGTAGGGCTGTTTTGGGAGGGGTTTAATTACAGCATGTTTCCAAATCTGTGGCATAATGTTTTGTGAGAGAAATAGATTATATATGTGGGTGAGAGGAAGACATAGATGGCCTCTGCAGTGACATATGAGCCAGGGTTTATGTCATAAGATCCAGGAGAGGTGTAGGTAAAAATATTTTCAAATTGAATAGAAACGTATTTGGTACATATGCATTTGAAGTGGAAGAAGGGATGAAGAGTGGCAGAGTGAGAAATGCATGATCTGTAGGAGGTATGGAGTTTATTGGTGGAAGATCGCTAAATTCTTTAAGGAAATCTTCTGGAGAAAGTTTTGCTCTACCACATTGAATGGTGTTTGTAGACAGGGAATGAGGAAGAGGGTTTCTTCTTGTAAGTAGGTTAAGCTCTTTCCAAAAGTGTTTGTAGAATGTAAGAGAGCAATTTGTTTCTTTATTTGGAGATTTTCTTCATGGCTTTTCATGTACTTCTTGGCAAGGTTATACAACACTATAAAGCAAGTGTGGTTGTCAGTTGTGGGTGTTGGCTTTCATTTTTGCTATGATTTATCCCTTAGAGTTAAAAGATATTTGAGTTCAGTGGATAGCCCTTCAGTTTATAAAGCCTGTGGATATGGGGGAAGAGTTTGTCTTGCAGCCGGAGTAGAAAGTTAGTCAGGCTTATAGCTGCTGTATTAAGGTCATGTAAGGAAAATAACAGGTTCCAGTTGCGGCTATCAGAAACTTTCCCAGTTTAAGAGTGAAAAACTGCTAGTCTAGAATGTTGTTAGAGACTGCTGGAAATATTTTCTGACCAGTGAATCATGGGCAAATCAAATGGACTGAGCATCAATGGCACAGAAAGAAATATTCAAAGTCTGTGTCAGGCCTGAGAAATGACTGCACCTAGTTGTATCAGATGTATTTTTATAATGCTGGCTAACTGCTAAACCTTTTTCACATTACTGATTTACAGCTGACAATATTGGGGTTATATTTTTATAAAAGATGCTTTTTATTTAAATCAATTAATATTATTTTCTCACTGGTGTGAACACATAATTTACATCCACAGCTTCAGTAATGATAATTTACAAAGGCTATATTGTTTATGTTTTACACTGTCTATAGTAATTTTTATATAAATCACTTCCAGAATGTTATCTATAAATATGTTTTTAATGTTATAAATCCATTATTTCTGTAGATTGCTTTTAAAATTAAGCAGCTGTTTTTGTATAAAGTTCACATGTTCTGCCCATTTTAATTTCATTTTAATGTGTTTATTCTACAATTGTGAAAGATTTTCTATTGTAGAAAAGCATGTCTTTCCCAAAATTGATGTCTACTTTTTTACATTAAAGATTAATTTTAAAAATGACAGTCTTGTTGCGATATTATTTTTAGCTTTTGGAAACTGGATTTTTTTCACTATTTTTCTTTGGCATCTGAACTGAAGTGAAGAAGGGTAGTAAGATTGGGTAGTTCATTGGCTATCTCTTGAAGTATATTTATCCAGCCTTTGAATGAGATGTTAAAATGAGGCTCCATCTGTCTGAGCTGTTTGTGTCTCAGGTGGGTATAAAAAAATCTCATGGTACAGAGTATTTTTTTTATGTTTATAATCTGTTTTAAACCCTTCTACATTATTTTACAATATCTACAAAAACATTTACAATATTTACAATATACATAGTACATATACAATGTCCATAGTACCACCAAATCTATTTCATCAGGTTCAAACCATCTTATAATCAACCATTCTCACCATCTTTTCCCCACAACCAAAATCTTATTTTTAAATATCTACAAAACTCCATCTTTATTAAACAAAATGTCTCCTAATCTTTCATGCCATATATACAACAAGATGTATTAAACCTAACCTTCATTTTTTTTGTCTTCCAGATGCAAAACTCCCTTATGTACTGGATTCAGTCTTGACTCCCATATTTTGCCAAATATGAATTGCAATACTTCCTTTACTTTTTCACTTAGAAACACATATACACATTCTGTATAACCCAGTCTACCTAATATTACAGAATTAATCAAGTAAACCTTTAATAAGATATCCTGAATGTCCTCAAAACATTACTTATTTCTTTTATTTTTTCTATATTAACCTCCGATTCTAATTGCTTCCTCAAGATTTCCAAACAGTATTCTGAATAACTAAATTCTTTCATTTGAAAAAAGTAACCCCTTCCATGCTAGCAATATTGTCTATACATTTACTCTTTTTGTTATTTTACTGTAATCCAACTCTTTTTAAGTGTCACTTAACCACTGACGATAGGTTCCTGGGGATAATGCAAAATAAACAAATATTAAATGCAATAAAGCATCCGAAAGGCAGAAAAATTAACCAAAACTTCATTAAAAATGAACTGTTTAGCATATTTATACACCACGTAAAATGGATGTCTTCAAAATGAATTCAGAATACAAGTGTCACTTTAAATAATGTAAAAATCACATGACTGATAAATTTAACATACACATTAAAAAAAAGTTTAATATATGTTAAACAGTTTTATATCACATTTAATTCTTAAATTAATTAAGAAAATAACACTTAGCATAATCATTAAAACTGTTTTACCAGCCCCTCAGATGTTAAAAAAAATATATATACAGTGTCATTAACCTCAGGGAACTTATCAGTTTGCAATATAACTGGCCATAGTATTTCCCTTTCCTCTAATGTTTTTTCTGCATTTCCCCCAGCTAGGACCTTTATGCACTTGATCAATAACACAAAAATAAGATTTTCTGCTCTCAGAATTGGTGCTAATATATGAATATAAAACATTATTGCCATCTTTAGTTTTTATGGTATATATATATATATATATATATATATATATATATATATATATATATATATATATATATATATATATATGTTCTTTAATCCTCTTGACCAAACTTTGTTCTTGTCATTCCAATATAAAAGCATGAGCATACTGAAAAAAATCACATTGTAAATAACTCCCCAGACAGTCCACATGTAGAGTGCTGTTTGATAAGAATAAGTCTACCGAAAGACAATACATTTACATATGGCCTTTCAAGCATAACATTACAGGCACTATATGTTCCTTACATACATGTCCCTTTACTTTATTAGTACTTTCTCCTTCTATTTTAGCACTGTGTCATAATAATGCAGCTTTAATATTTGCAGTCTCTTTACATGCAAATTCAGGTTTTACTGTATTACAGTAAACAGTTCATCAAATTCCATAAGCATTTTCTATTTATATTACAGTATATAATTTCTAATTAGCATTTCTAATACTAGTACTATCTCAAGACATCTCTAGACAAAAGACTGCATGTATTATCTTGAAAATTAATTAATAATATACTTTTTGCTTTCATACCTTTAC